>NW_027397184.1:557417-609895 GCF_003265705.2 Callorhinus ursinus | reverse complement strand
TGGGGTTGCGGGGGCGCGGGGGGCGCGGGGGCGCGGCCACGGGCGGGGCGGGGGCGGGGCCGGCGCGCGGGCCTGGCGCCGCCCCCGCCCCCCGACTTCCTGCCCCGCCGCCCGCCAAAGTTGCGGAGGGCGGGGGCTGCGGCGCCGCCCGGGGCCCGCCCACTCTGTCCGCGGGGCGCCCGGACTTTTGGGGAGCTCTGCGCCCGGGGCGAGCGACCTCGCCGGTGGAGGGATGGCCGGGTCTCGGTCTCTGCGTTGGCCCTTTGGTCCCACTCGGTGGCGATCAGTCGGTGGTCCCTGTCGCGCTGGGCGCCTCGGCACGGCCCTTCGTAAAGGGCAGACCCAGGAGGGGGCACCGACCGGACCGAGGCCCCCCGCGTCCCCTCGGTCCGTCAAGCCGTCCCTGAGGGATAACTCGAGGCCCGAGGGACACACGGGCGGGGAATGCGCCCAGAACCCCCATCCCATTCTCTGCTCTGGCCTCGGACCCGAAAGCAACCCCCCACCCACCCCCGACCCCGCACGAAGGTCGGGATTCCCCCACTTTGTGACCCAGAGGCCTGGCCACTTGCAGCTGCCCAGAGGGCAAATCCTGGCATCTGAGATGGAATATGTGAGATTAGTAAGTGAGAGAGAGGCTTGGTCATGAGGCCAGAGCTGCCTGGGCCCTGGGTCCTGGCAGGCCACTGGCTGACTGCAGGGTCCACTGACCCCGCCCTGAACTCCTTCCTGAGCCGCACCCAGGGGTGGGGGCCGTGTTTTCAGCAGCTGGCCTCCCCCCACCACAGTGGCACGGCTTCAAGGGCATGAAGAGCCATCTGGCAATGAAGTGATGGGGATCCCGGCTCAGCTCAGGAGCCGTGGGTTCTCATCACTGGTGTGTTGCGCCACCCTGGGCAAGGCACAGCCCCACCCTGAGTCTCTCGGCCATCGCTGGGGTGGTGGTGAGGCCACCCACCTGGACACTCGTGGTTGAGTTCTGGACCTGTGTTCACTGGGGCAGCACTGGGCAGCTGCCCCATGGCCCAGCCCCCTCCTTCGCTGGGTGCCACCCCCAACTGGTGAGTGCAGAGAGGATCCCCCAGGCCTTCTGCAGAGCTCAAATCTGCCCCTTCCCCGACTGAGGAGGAAGCCTGGGGGGCCCACGGAGAGAAGCAGGAGAGGAGCTGGCCTCCGGGACACACCCCAGGCCCTGTGAAGAGTGGTCACAGCAGGAGTAAAATCAGGCCAAGTGGCCGGGGAGCTCCAAGCTACCGTTTAGGCGTCCTTCCTTTGAGGAACCCACATAGGGAGGAGCCTGCCTCAGAGCCGTGCGATTGAGCCCGTTTGGCCGGAGGCAAAAGCAGGTAACCCCCGCCCCAGCATCCCGCCCCCCGCCCGCCAGGAATGGAACCACAGGACGTAGCCTGAACCCCAGCCCCTCCAGCCCCCAGTCTGAGAGCCTCGCAGGCACCTTCTGCAGCGCCCCCTCCCCCTCTGTAGAGCTGAGAGCCTGGCACTCCAGCAGAATTGTTTCTGAGGGGCCAAGAGGACATCCTGGAGCTTTTGTGCAGGGCCTGGGGCAGAATGGGGCTCCTGCAGCTCTTCACCTGGGGTGCCCTATTCTGGTGCCCCCTTAATGCCTGTGTCTCTCGCCCACAGGTAACCGCCTCAGCAAGAAAAGGGCCTCTGTCCTCGCCGCCTTCATGGCCTTCCTGCCTGGGCAGAGACCCAACCAAGATGATGAGCCCGGGCCTGGGACATAGGCACGCCCCCCACTTCCCTGGCCATGCAGACGGTCGTATGCTGCCCCCTGGTGGCTGCGGAGGGCACTGTCACCACCTGGCTGCCCAGCTGGACGGGGAAGCTGGGGTTTAGCCTTGAGAATGGTCACACGGGGAGACTCAGACCTTGCCTGCTGTGCGGTCCTGAGCCAGCCACAACCCCTTCAGCATTCCCAGTTTCCCATCTGGCATTGGGAACATGTGTATCTCACAACGTCCTTGGGAGACTCTGCAGGCAAGCTGGGCAGGAATGGATGGATGGATGGATGGATGGATGGATGGAAACTTGGCAGAGACTCCCTCCCTGGCACTTGGTGTGGGTGTGATGAGCAGGTCCAGACTGTACCAACACAAAGTATGGATCAGAAAGAGGGGACACTTGTCCAGAAAACCCTACTGCCATCCTCATTCCCTGGGACCCAGAGCTATTTGCCAGGACCATCTGTGGCACACCTCTGGGGGGGGGGGGCAGAGCTCCCATTGCATCCTGTGGACATGGTGCCCTGGAGACATGCTCACAGACAAGGAAATGGTACCCTCGAGGCTGCACTTCAGCTTGGCCCACCTTTAGCACAGCCAGTGATTTCTTCAGGGGGAGGGAGAGACTCGGTGCTGAGCATCAGGGCAGCCCACAGGAGAGCTGGGGAGCTGGGCCCCCAGCCCAGCGGGTAGGGAGTGCCAATACCAGCCATGTACCCCAAAGTAGACAAGAAAGGTCACAGCCCCCTCTCCCCACCTCACCCACCCACCGTTGCCCCCTTCCATCCATCCTTGGCAACCAGCAAGGACCCAGAGAAACTTGGGTGAGACCCTATCACTCTCCTGGCCAAAGAGGTACAAGCGAATTCTTTCCCTAGAAAATGTGCCCCCTCCCTGGATGACTTCATTTCCTGCATGAAGGAAAGGAGCAGCCACACCTGGCATGCTCCTACCTCAGGACCTTTCCACTGGCCATGTGTCCGCCCGGGACTCTTGTCCACAGAGCTCACCCCCCACATCCTCTGCGATCCTCTCCTCCAGACCTGATTCACTTAGTCTCATCCCTCTAGACAGTGAGCTCTGGGGCCGCAGGGACCATTTCTTCCTGTCCCCAGTTCACGCCTAGCACTGCAGACTGGGCTTGGCCTGTGGTAGGCGCTCAGAAAACACTTAACTGAACGAAACACCAAATGAATAAACCAACAACTTGGCAAAGTACTGCAACTCTGATTTTTAAACCCAATAGATTTTCTCATGGAAGTCACAGACATGGGGTAAGTTGATGCCAAGGTTTACGAACCAGGCTGTGCCATCATCCATGGAGTGATCTGCAGCCTGTTCTAGCAATGTCTATAATGAACGAACTTTAACATCGTCACGTGAGTCTATAACAGCATGTTCTGTAAGACTGCACGGGCGTAGCACACTCAAGCGGGTTTATCCTGATGGCGTTCGTGATTGTAACAGATGCCCCCCCCCCGTCCTGAGGGCCATGTGGCCAACCCGAGAGCCACGGACGCTCACCTCACCTCCCTTAGCCACTATTGTCCTGGATGGCAAAATGCAGAAACCAACACGCTGGGCAATTTGGCGAGCTGCCCGGGCCGCCCAGCAATTCGTGAGGGAGCCAGGTCCAAGCGCCGGGCCTGCCCAGCACCCAGGTGTTGCTGTTGAAAGCGGTTTCCATGCTGAGACTTTCTGCTGTTCCTTGACAAGCTGATTTGGGTGGGTGGGTGATGAGGGAGAAGGGAAAATGCTGTGATGTCTACAGCACGTAGATACTGACTCAGCAACAGAATGCAGTGCTTGAAAGGCATGGACAAGCACACACGCACGCACACACGCACGCGCACACACAAACCACGCACATGCGCACGTGAGCACATGCACGCACGCCCCACTGCAGAAATGGGGTGGTAGCCTGGCAGGAGCATCAGGTTGAGCAGAAAGTGACTGCTGGGGAGACACCCTGTGTCTGGGCTGAAGTTGGGGGAGCTTGGAGGGGGGCACCTCCTGGGAGCCTGGTGGCTGTCGGCTCCCTGGGAGTCCCAGAGAGGCCTCCGGAGGCTTTAGGGCAGGTGAGCCCGGGCTTCCCGCTTCTGCTCCTCTCCCAGGACAGTAAGTCATGCAGGGGAGGACGGCCCAGCTGCCGCTTAGGGGCCCCGTGTGCACGGCAGGCTTGCACTAATGCACCCCAGCCCCAGCTGGGAGGCACTCTTACTAGATTTGCTGTGCAGGTGAAGCTTCACAGAGCTGAGTGACTTGCCAGGGTTGAATTCCCGTCTGAATAGGGAATCTGTCTCCTGTCGTGCCTCCAGCTGAGGACTTTGCTTTCGCTTCTGGTAGATTCGATGGCTCCAGGGTGGCAGCGCAGGGGGCAGTCTGCCCTCACAAAGCCTCCAGGGCTCCCACAGAGGCGTCCTCCTCGGCTGGAGTCTCATTCCCGGGGCAGCACTGGGAGTTTGCTGGGCACAGGAACAGCGCGTCTCCCCACGCTGCGCGCAGGGCACACCGCACTGGAAGGGGCTGGAGGGCTCTCTGCCCGTCCGAACACCCGAGAGCTCTCTTTTCCACACAAGGCTGCTCGGAGAACCACATGCAACCCAAGCGGCCAGCGGGGGCTTCCCCAGCCCGGTTCCGCAGCCAACACCAAGAGTTGGGGCAGGGTCCCCATGCCTCTTCTCAACAGGACCAAGGCTGAGGGGGCCTTATTCCATAAGGCAGGGTCCCAGGGACATATAAGACTTCTCCCGCAAAGGCCTCCACAGAAGCAGGAGTCTGCCTTCCCTCCCTCCATCCATCCATTCCTCCCTCTATCCCTCCCTCCATCCATCCGTCCATCCCTCCATCCTTCCATCCATCCCTCTCTCCAACCCTCCCCCCATTCCTCCATCCATCTCTCTCTCCCTCCCTCCATCCCTCCAGCCCTCTACCCCCCACCCCTCCCACATCCTCCTTCCAGGAGGTTTTGTTCATGGGGAAAGGGGAAGTGAATGTTTTGACTCTCCCCAGCATGACTGGGTGAAGGAGTTATTCTCATGTCCAAACCACATGAACACACATTTTGCAAATTCCATTTGTAGCGACATCATGCAAATTCAGCTGCCACAATTTCCCAGGGAAGTATGGGTGTAGAAAAAGACCATCTGGCCCACTGTGGACTCAGATTATGCCCCACTGGGTTGTTGGGTGTGGGCTTTTTTACATTATGTTTAAAAAGGCACAATACAGAATTTACACAGCTTGTTGTTTCAACGATCAAAATTAAGTCCAAAGACACAGACTGGACTCCAAACTGATCTCTGCTATCTTACTGCCAAATGGCCCTTCTCTGGTCACCTCCTGGAGACTGTCCGGGACCTTGCTTGAGGCCCTCCTGAGAGGCGCTGTGAGCTCTTGGGGGGCAAGCTGCTTAGGGCTCTCAGGAAGGACGAAGGGCCTCCAGGACTCACGCCATTTGTAGGCATAAAGCCAACAAGTAGGGATTTGGGGGAGATTCCAGATTTCTGCAGGCGCCCTCGTCAGGGCACTCATGGGCCCAGCGGGGAAGCTGTAGGCCCCGTGCAGCTGAGTTATAGGACCTAAGGGCTGACCCAGGCTGCCCGCTGCCGCTGAACGTGCTTCTCGTCAGGCTCGGCTGTGACACTCTGGCCCAGAGCAAAGTCTGCTGGCCGTTACTGATGTTCCGTGCTGCCCTTTGACCTGAGTGGGAGGCAGCCCTGCCCCCGGGCCCTGCCGGCCCTCCTGCAGCCCTACCCCTTCGCGGGAAAATAAGTCAGCACAGCCAAGGGGACATGCCTGCTAGACCCCCGTGTAGACCGCAGCACAAGTGCTCTGAATCCTAGAACAGTCCCCATAAGACACCCCGTACCCGTTAGCTGTCTTCCCCAATATGCTGCCTAGCCCAGACCTGGACGTTTCATATCAACAGAACTACTGTGTGCAGCCCTTGGACCTGGCTTCCCTCGCCCAGCAGAATGTCAAGGTTCCCCGTGCTGTGGCCGGTGTCGGCGAGTCCTTCACGCCTCCCTACAGCTGAGTAACAGCTGCCTGTAAGTGGCATCCCCTTTAATGATACATTTTATTTAATCCAATATATCTGGAATATTATCACTTCAACATGGAATCAACCTAAAAACATACGAACAGGTTATTTTACCTTCCCTTTTCCCCGCGAAAGTCTTCAAGCTTCAGCGTGTACTTGACCCTGGCCGCCCTTGTCAGCTTGAACACCCCACCGTCCCCAGAAAGCTCATCATGGAGAAAGCAGATTCGCTATCCAGGTGTCTCAAACATACTTAGAAGTTGGCCAAAAACAAATTGAGTATTAAATTGTAAGTTGACTACAATGACATGCAAGTAAAAATTTAGCTCGTCAGTGGGAGGAGCCACAGTGAAGAGGATGAGCCAGAGGCCACTGAGCCAGAGGCCACACGTGGCTCGTGGCTGCAAGGGGTCTGTGAGGAGCCTGCCCCTCCCCACGGGGTGACACTGCAGGGGGCAGGAAACTTCAGCTTTCTCCCCTGTGAGGTGGGGCTCGTGAGACGCCTCTGGGGGGCTCTCTGGGAGCTGGGGCTGGCCCCGTCTGCGAGCAAGGACTGGCTAGCATGGAGACTCTCGGTCATCTTGGAACCAGGCAAGTTTGGCCTGTCTCTGGGAGACTTGTCACAAAAGTGGGGCTCCAGTGCATGTGCTAGGAGCTGAGGAGCACGGCTGTGTGTCACACCTCCTCAAGGCTTGGCCATGTCTTCCCGGTCTCTCTTCTGCATTTGACCCCTGCAGACCCCCCACCCCAACCCAGCGGGAGAGACCCTTCAAACCCGTGAGGCTCCCCGCTGCTCAAAACCCACCCTGTGTCCACACAAAAACTTGTATACCCATGCGCGCAGCAGCACCAGTCCCAATCACCAAAAGGTGGACGCAGCCCACATGTCAACCGACAGATGAATGGCTAATACGTGTGGCGCATCCATACCCCGGGATGTTATTCAGCCATAAAAAGGGGTGCAGTTCTGACAGACGCTACAGCACAGACCAACTTCTAGAACTTCACAGTAACTGAAAAGAGCCAGACACCAAAGGTTACGTATTATAGGACTCCATTTGTATGAAGTGCCCTGAATCTGTAAATCCGTGGACAAGAAGGAGCACGGTGGGTGCCAGGGGCTGGGGGGAGGGGACGGGGGTCCGTGTGTAAGATGAGAAAGTTCTGGAGACAACAGCGGGAACATGCTCCATGCCCCTGCACCGTGCACTTACATGTTACCCCTAGTGGTATATTTTATGTCACGTGTACGGCACCACACGCACACCAAAAGGAGAGATGCCCGGGCATGTGCCGCAACAGGGATGAAGCTAGAAAACACCGTGCTCTGTGGAAGAAGCCAGACCTGAAAAGCCATGTGTTACGTGACTCCATATACGGGAAATGTCCACAACGGACAAGTCCAGACACAGTGGGAGGAGGTCAGTGGTGGTCTGGCGCCGGGGCCACGGGGGAAATGCCGAGTGACTGCTTGTGGCTACAGGGTTTCTTGGAGGGGCGATGAAAATGTTCTAAAATTGACTGACGGTGGTTGTACAACTCTGCGAGTGGACTAAAAGCTCTGACACTGTGCCCTTTAAACGAGGAGGTGTACAGAATTATGTCTCAATAAAGCTATTCTACTTAAAAACGAAGAAAGATGCCCTTGGCTCCCACTGCCTTCTGAGCACAGCCAGCCTCCTGGGCACGATTTTCAAGGCCCCCTGCCCCCATTAGAGCCCCTCAGTCTAATTTGAGCCCCCTCCTACCCGCCTCCCCAAACCCCAGCCCCCGACTTCCTGCGCCTGTAATTTTGAACTGCGTGCCCCACCTCCGCCCCACCACTGAGCTGCCTCCAGCCGTGGGCCCTCGGGAGCCTGGTCCGCTCACGACATGTGTGCTTCTGAGAACCCATCTCCACCATCTCTTCCTTCAGGGCCCATCTCCTGCCTCCTCAGCACCCCTTCAATGCCTTGCTTGGAGATGTCCACCTGGGCGTGGGGTGAACTCGGGGCTCCTCTGGGCCTGGCTTGTGGGTTCACCTCCTTCATGCGCCTCCCAGTACCCAGCACAGTGCTTGGCATGAATTCATTCCTTCATCCATCCACCCACCTGCCACCCACCCACCCACCCACTCACCCACCATCCAACCATCCACCCCCCACCCTCCATGCATCCATTCATCCACCCATCTACCCACCCATTCAGAAAACAGTTCCTGAGTACCCACCCTGCACGTGCCTTGGCCTCAGCGGGAGGCCGTAGCTGGCCCAGGGTTAACACAGTCAGGAGGGAGGTCTCCGAAAGACCCACCTTCTCTCCTGTCTCTGGGCCAAGGCCTCCTCTCTCCCCACCTTCCATGGTCAAGACACGGATCAAAGTTTTCACTGTCTATCCCGTCTGGGCAGGCTGTGACATCATAAACGGCACTCGCCTCGGCTCCCGGGGCCCAGACCCCTGATTTGCTTTGTTGTCCCCATCATGACAGGTCTTCGCTCACAGCCACAGGTGCCGGCCAGGCGGGCCCAGCCGTGCCCAGCTCCTCCTGCCATGGCCAGAGAGGCACGACAGCATCTCCAAGCCCAGGTCCAGGAGGGGCCTGACAACTTCCTAGCCACCCCCACCTGCCTTTCATTTCAAGCAAAACAGACCCTGCTGTCTGCTGTGTTCCCCCCACGCCCGGGGCTTTCCTGCTCCCCGCCCCCACACCCATACTTGGTGCCTGGAGGTGTCCCAGGAAGCAGACTCTAGCGTGCTATTATGGACTGGCTGGCCCCAGCCATCTGGCAAGAGCCCCGCTGCTGGCGCTCGGTGCTGTACTGTGAGTTCCTGGCACAGGGGAGTGATCGCTAGAACTTTCTCTAGTGGTGAACCGGGATGGGACAGACACCTATGGGAAGAGAATGTCCTGGGGGTGCAGTAGTAGTAGTCGAACGCTGGGGGGGAGCACAATGATCAGAACCCCGGCAGCGGGTGTAGGCGGCTGTGAGCGCGCTGGAGGAAGTCGATGGACGGCCGATTGGTTCAACCGTCCCCTGAAGGCCGCGTCTCAAAGCTGGAGCAGCGTTTCAAAGCATAGATAAGGAGGCTGTCAGCCCTGTAGCTGTAGGACAGAGAGAGAGCAGGGCTCCAGGGAAGGCTGGGCTCTCCAGCCGGCGGGTGTCCCCTGTCAGGAGTGGGGCCTGATTGGGAGGCCTAGGGCCAAGAGCCTCGGAGGTGGGGACGGCTACAGCAGAGCCCACCGCAAACTTGACCCCCCCGCCCCACCGCCCGGGCTCCCTCTGCAACCTCTGGGCTGGCAGAACTGGCCACGCCCCACGCTGAAGGCTCTCCCCTGTCTCCCCAGAGAGGCCACACCCCTGCATCCTTGGGCTAGCGGTCTATGTCCTGGACTAAAATGGAGGAATCTTAGTTTTTTATTGTCTTCCTTGAAAAGCCCCTTTGGAAGCGTCACACACCATGGCCATTCACTGCTTTGGGGCACCATCCCTTGTCCTCCAGAGCCTTCCACAGAGCTCGGCACTCCAGGTGACCACGGGAGACGGTTTACCTCGCTGTGGGGCTCCTTTTGTCCTGTTCCCTAAGACGAGCTCTATCTTCATGGCTTTTAGCCACAGGCTGACCAAATAACCCCTCCTAGATCACCTCCATTTTTTCTGCACCAGTTTCCTTGCTAGGGTTTATAGTGGGCTGAGTGGTGGGCCCCCAAAAGATATGTCTACATCCAATCCCTGAAGCCCCTGACCTTATTCAGAAAAGGGGTCTTTGAGCGCCGCCTGAGTGGCTCAGTCAGTTACGTGTCCGACTCTTGGTTCCAGCTCGGGTCATGATCTCAGGGTCGTGAGATCGAGCCCTGAGTCGGGCTCCACACCCAGTTAAGATTCTCTCTCTCCCTCTGCCCCTCCCCTGCCCCCACTAGCTCTCTCTCTCTCTCTCTCTCTCTCTGTCTCTCTCTCTCTAAAAACAAGGGGGTGAGGGGATCTTTGCAGGTATAATTAACTGAGAATCTTGACATGAGGAGATCATCCTGGATTAACTGGGCCCAAAATCCGGTGGCAAGTGTCCTTATTAGAGACACAGAAGGGAGAGGCCATGTGAAGGCTGAGGCGGCCATCCGGATGATGCAGCCACAGGCACGGAAGGCCACCATGCTGGTGGCCACCAGAAGCTGGGAGAGAGGCCTGGGGTAGACTCTTTCCCCCAGAGCTTCTAGACAGGGTGGGGCGCTGCCAGCAGCCGGGTTTCCTACTGGCCAGGCATGTAGGAATCTTGATCCTCAAACACAGAATGAATGCAACTGCTCGAAAAATATCGAATACACTGAAATTCATGAAGTCATATTGCTGTTTTTTTAAAAAAAAAAACCCTGACTTTTAAAAATTCCCCTTGGAGGTTGGTAGAGCACCACCCCGTTCTTCTGAAAACTGCCAAGTAAAAGGAAAGAAGTAGGCATTTATTCTGCTTTTCCCATATGAACCATATCTCAGGGTAGCCAAACAGTTGAAGAAAGTTCTTCCCTATGGAAGAATTCCAGAAGTAAAGTTAGAATCAGAAAATCACCAATTTCCAGCCTTAATATAATGGTCCTAAGTGATGATCCGTGGTGGCAGGTTACAATTACCCCGTGAGAGAGGGATGGGGAAATCTGGAAGGGGTACACCAGGCTACTGAGACCCCAAGCCCCCTGGTCCCTCTTAATATTGAAAGACAGGGGCACCTGGGAGGCCCAGTTGGTTAAGTGTCCGACTCTTGGTCTCGGCCCAGGTCTTCATCTCAGGGTAAGGAGTTCAAACCCTGTGTTGGGCTCCATGCTGGGCGTGCTGCCTACTTTAAAAAAAAAAAAGAGAGAGGGGCGCCTGGGTGGCTCAGTCGTTAAGCGCCTGCCTTCGGCTCAGGTCATGATCCCAGGGTCCTGGGATCGAGCCCTGCATCGGGCTCCTTGCTCCGTGGGAAGCCTGCTTCTCCCTCTCTCACTCCCCCTTCCTGTATTCCCTCTCTCGCTGTGTCTTTCTCTGTCAAATATATAAATAAAATCTTTAAAAAGACAGAGAGAGAGAGAGAGAGGACGCCTGGGTGGCTCAGTCAGTTAGGCATCTGCCTTCAGCTCGGGTCATGATCCCAGGGTCCTGGGATCAAGTCCCGCGTCCGGCTCCCTGCTCAGCAGAGAGTCTGCTTCTCCCTCTCCCTCTGCCCCTGCTTGTGCTTGCTCGCTCTCTCTCAAATAAATAAAATCTTTAAAAAAGAGAGAGAGAGAGAGAGAGAGAAAGCCCCCCGCAGTATGTGCCTACCCACCCATGAAGGAACCTGGTCAAAAACTGAGCTTTAGTCTAATCAAGGCTCCAGGTCTAACCCCCAGTTTTCAGAACACACAGAGGAGACAATACCTTAATGATACCGTGGTGATGCAATCGGCCAAATCCCGGCCACAGATACTCCTACAGAACATAGGATCTGGCTTATTCCACAGTTCCGTGGCAAGGAGGTAAACGCAGTAGCGAAGGCATTACGGAGGGAGAGAGATGTTAAGAGACATGCAGCCAAATGCAGCCAAATGTTTGGATCCTGTTTCAAGTTAAGTATGTAATGGCATCTGTCGGATCATCCAGGAACTATGAACACTGACCAAACGCCAGGTACTAATGAGCAATTGCTACCGAAGATGTGACCTGTCACTGTGGTGATACGTAAAAACACCAGCACATTCGTAGGTGAAAGAATGTGATGTCTGGCCTTAGCTGGTGTCTGTTTCCTCACGATCTATAATTAGCTTCCTTCGAAAAATCTTCTGTGAGATATGACATGCGGGAATATGCCCACAGCAAATGTGCGGCTTAAGGCGATGTTATAACGGAAGAGCGTAAGTAACCAGCCCCGGGTCAAAAAGGAGCGCTTCGAGGAGACCCCACGGGCCTCAGCCTTTGCCCACTGCACTCCTCTCCCTCCCTGCAAGCTGGTGGCTACACACTGACATCCGCGCTCCCCACTTTTTTTTTTTTGTTACTTTTACCATCGAAATATGCAACCCTAAATGCTATAATTAGTGCTGCCTCTTTCTGAATGTTACATAAATGGAATCATTCAGTTGAGTGTTTTAGGGTGTGGGCTGGCTTCTTTCCCCTCCACGGTTATGCTTCTGGGATTCATCCCTGTGTTTGCATGGACTATGGTTCATTCATTGTCAGGGCTCTGTGGAAACACGCCGCAACTTCTTTCCCGGTTTCTGAGAGCCCGGACAGTGGACGATTACGGCTCCGGGCTGCTATGTGCATGCTTCCCTGTGGGCGCAGCCGCACGTGGCTGCCCTGGGTGGGCCCCTGGGAGCGGAACGGCTGGATCACAGCTCCGGGGCCCTCGGGCTTCGTGGGAAAGTATCTTGCAGAGTTGTATCCATGTGCACGGGCAGCGTGGACGGCTAGCATTGTCCACAGCCCTGCCATCGCTGGCATGTGGATGGGTCCATCTTTTTGTGCTTTTAGACGTTCCTGTGGATATGGGTGGTTTCACACTACCATCTTAATTTGGATTTTTTTTCTTTTTTGGAAGATTTAATTTTTAAGTCATCTCTCCACCCAACGCGGGGCTCGAACTCACAACCCCGAGATCAGGAGTCAGTCGCACGCTCCACTGACTGAGCCATCAGGGCGCTCCTTAATTTGGATTTTCTTGGTTACTCTTTTTTTTATACTGTTGGCTCATCTCCTTTTCTTATTAAATTGCAGGAATTCTTTCTGTATCCTGGACGTGAGACGTGCATCGGTTTCTGAATTAACGTCCGTCAGCTCCAAACCACCCTTTGCCACCAGCCTGCAGGTGCTCGGATGGCTTTGCCTGCAGCTGTGTGGGGCTCTGCCAGCAGGTGCTGCTGGAAGGCCACAAGCCTGCCTGCTCCCTGCCCCGGCCGTGCCCCCACCAGGCTTCTGCACCCGCCAGGCTTCAGCAGCGGTGTCCCTGGCGCCTGCGAGTCCAGTCGGCAGCTGCCAACCCCGGCAGGGCCAGGGTCCCGTGACTGGCCTCAGGGCAGCACCTCTGGGCCCTCCTCGGAGGTCTGGGTCCGGTCTGGGTCCAGGAGGCCCTGCCCTCCAGCCTAGAGAAGCAGCACGCACCCAGCAGGGCCCCCTCCTCAGAGCGCCAAGGGGTCATCTCTACGCTGCCTCCATGGAGCTCAGGGGTCTAGGCTTCCAGGGCTGACGGTTCGGCTGGATGGTTAAGGAATGGAGAGAAACTTGCCGGGAGCTTGATGACAAGGAGGTCTGGGGAAGAAGCAGTGAACGGTGTCCTGGACAGGACGCAGACTGTGAAGACATCGGCATCCCCGGTGGATGTCGCCACGGCCCATCCCCTGCAGAGCAGGCTCTCGATAATCAGATGGACGTGGGACCCGTTCTGTAAATGTTTTGGCCTCTTGCTCGATGGCTCACGTGTACAGCGATCATGGATGGAGGGACAGAGGCACGGCTCAGACCACTCCACTGACCTCCACCGCCGGAGTTGATCTGCCTACTGCCACTGTGGGGGGCGGGGGGGCCTCGCTGCCAAAAGCCAAGGCCAGTGCTGGGCCCTCATTATGGCACCCTTACATGGGGGCCCACCAGCCAAGTGGTGGCACGCTTACGACACTGGACTGGTCTGTCATGGAGGAGACAGGAGTTCCATCCGTCTCGCCGGAAGAGACACGGATTCTGGACGAGCACTGGCTTCCCCCGCCCCTCATGGAGTCGGGCAGTGCCTTGTTGACCATCATGGTTTCCCGCACAACAGCGCTCCTGAGTGAGGAGCTCATTCCTGAACAAAAGAAGCCAAATAGTGGGCTCGTGCTCATGGAATTCACTGGTCTTCCCTAGGCTCCATCACCCAGAAGTGCCCACCTAACAGCGAGTGGGGTGGCCCACCGAGGACATGGTTAGAGCGCCACTGGGGAGCAACACCATGGAAGTTTGAGGTCCTCGCTCACAGATTCAAGTGAGTGTGTGCTTCGAACGAGTGACAGATGCGGGGTGCTGTCTCCCCCACGGCCAGACTGCTGGTGTCCAGGACCCAAAGGGCACGAGGGGCAATGGCTCCCCTGATTTCTATTAACACTTCACAGCGCTCTCTCTCTCTCTCTCTCTCTTTTTTTTTTTTAAGATTTTACTTATTTATTTATTTGAGAGGGGATGGCAGGGAGGAGCAGAGGGAGAGGAACAAGCAGACTCTGTGCTGAGTGCAGAGCCCGACGTGAGGCTCCAACCCACGACCCTGAGATCATGACCTGAGCCGAAATCAAGAGCCAGAGGCTTAACCGACTGAGCCTCCCAGGCTCTCCTCAGAGCCCTCTTAATCCCACGCCCGCCTCTGAGCTCTGAAGGCTCAGAAGTCTTGGCTCTCTAGGGAGGAATATGTCTACCAGGGAGCCTAGAATGGCTCCTTTGACTTGGAAGATGAGAGGCCCACCTGGAAATTTGGGGTTCCTCATACCGCCGCATCGAAACACTAAGAAGTAGGTAGGGGTTTTAAGTCACCTCTACACCCAACATGAGGCTTGAACTTCCGACCCTGAGATCAAGAGTCGCTCGCTCTTCCCACTGAGCCAGCCAGGTGCCCCAACACTAAGAAGTAGGTTACCTTGCTGGCTGGGGTGATGGATCCCTCATACCAAGGAGAAAGTGAGTCGTTGCCTCACACTGAGAGCAGGAAGAAGTAAGGCCCGAACGGGGGGGATGGTCTGAGGTGTGTTTTAGCATTTCTGCCACCCAAAGTAAAAGTTAATAGAAAGCTACCACAAGATAAATAAATAGGATTATTGAAGGTTCATGTCCCTTGGGAATGAAGGTATAAGTCACCCCAGTAGTTAAAAAAAAACTTGCCCAGCTGAGATGCGGCCGAGGGCAAGAAATTCTCGGCAAGGACTGTGCAGGAGGGAGCACGTAGCGGCTCTCCGTGGCCCCCCACCCCCACTGCCTGTTAAGCATGTATGTTTGTATCTCCTCGTCCTCTTTATCATTTTCAGGAAGTGTCGTTGGAAGCGACTTTGCAATTTAGTTTCAGGGAGAAGGATATTCAGACGGAAGGAGACCCGAATCAGAAAGGTCTGTTGGACTTTGCATCTCCTCCAGCCGGGTAGAGGCCAGACTGTTTCACTCTAGTATGAAAAAGAGTGGCATCTTCTTAGGCAGACATGCAGAGCTAGGTTTTAAGGTTTTGCTTCTGTTGTATGGAGTTCCAATATGCATAGAAATGTGTGTAGGGCAGCGGAATGAATGAAGGGCGGGACTGGGCCCATTCTGTAGTTTTGGCCTGTCACCCACGGCCTTTATGTTAAACAGGATCCAGATATCCTTTACGCTCTGCTTTGTGATGCTCCGACCAGGACTTTGCGAACCTCATTTGTCCCTTTGCCAGAGTCTTCCTGGTAGGCTCTGGGAGACAGACTGGGAACTGGAGAGGGAGGCCAAACTTGCTCATTCCTCTCTGCTTCCTGCGTGCTTCCTGACAGTGTGCACGCCCCCAGCAAAGATTTTTCACTTTTTTTTTTTTTCCCCCTGAAGCAGCTGCTGAATCCAGTCTGTGTTTTTCCCAACAAGCACAAAATCCACTTTATCATGTTGCCGCCACCCAGAGGCAGCATCTGGCTGGTGTCCCTTCCCTGGGGTCTGGGCCCCCCGCTACTGGGGCACTCAGAGACACCAGCTCAAGCTGCTGGTTCCCCCTCCTCAAAAGTCTGAGTTTCAGCTCCATGCTGTCCCTCCTCTGAGTTCGTAAATTCTTGTAGAGTCTCCATAATATTACTTTCAGTAATAGGACCCTCCTTTGCTCCTTTAGGTTTTGAGGTGGTAGTTGCTTCCTGCTGTTGCTACTTCTGAGATACTTTAGGCATTTTTATTTTATCTTGACAGTTACCTTGTTAATAACTCTGTGCCTTGGAACAACCTCTTCCATTAACTTCTTTCTGGTTAACTCATTGGTGGGATTTCTGTCTTGGAACTGGACCCTACGTCCCTTATTAATGACATATAGATTGCAAATTTCCTCTCATCTCTGTGATTTTCCTTTTCACCTATTTTTTTTTAATTCCAGTGAGCTAACATTTTTTTCCACTTTTAAAATAAGCTTTTTAATTTAGGGAAGTTTTAGATTCACAGAGCAATTGCAAAGACAGTTCAGAGTCTCCCTATACCCTGTGTATATGCCGTATTTGTGTTTATTTCCTAGTGTATGCCTTTAGATCTCTGTTTCCCTCCAGGCATGATTTTAACTGCATCCCACAAGATCTGGGCATCTTGTATTTTCATCCTCATTCCATTAAAATACTTTACAGTTTGTATTGTGAGTTCCTCTTTGACCCACGTGAAATTTAGAAATGTTTCTTTTTTTTTTTAAAGATTTTATTTATTATTTATTTGAGAGAGAGAGAGAAACAGCATGAGAGGGGAGAAGGTCAGAGGGAGAAGCAGGCTCCCCACCGAGCCGGGAGCCCGACGTGGGATTCGATCCCAGGACTCTGGGATCATGACCTGAGCCGAAGGCAGTCGCTTAACCAACTGAGCCACCCAGGCGCCCTGGAAATGTTTCTTAATCATGAAAAACATATGCTTTCTTCTAGTTATCTTTTCATTGTTGTTTTATGGACCATTCTTCCCGTGGCCTTGTTTATGTATGACTTGAACACTGAACTGTGTTGAAACTGACTTACGGCTGGCACATGGTCTGTTTCCTGAATGTTCTGCACCCCCGTGCAGGATGCGCATTGGCGGTGTGGGTGTAAGAAGTGCCTTCCCGGGGCAGGTTTGGGAGCGGGGCGGGGGGGGGGGGGGACGCCCTTTTTGACCACTTTCTTCATCAATGCTGCGGAAACCGTGAAATACACCCGGTAAGGGAGAGAGCAGATGCCACATGATGAGGGTATTATTGGTATGCCTGCAGGGGGTGCGGAATTCTCAGGGACGGCATGGGGACAGGGGAGTTCAAGACATAATTTTGAGAAAGCCCTAAGGGGACAAACTTGAATTATTTCTTTTTTATTTAAGTTTTAGTTAACATTACAGTGCAATATTGGTTTCAGGAGTAGACTTCAGTGATTCATCATTTACATACAACACCCAGTGCTCATCACAAGTGCCCTCCTTAATACCCATCCCCCACAATTATTTTTTAAAAATGTATAGATTATTAGAAGTAAGGATGCGGATAGCAAAACCTACAGCATTGGCAAAAGTACCCGAGCTGCAATACAAAACCACTGTCAATAAAATGCCCAGACCAACAGTGACGGTGGCAGGACAGGGACACAGTCGCTCCCGCCCGTTGGATCGTTTTGCTGGCCTGCCCAGACTCGGCGCTCGGCTGGGCATGCCTGCGGGGTTGTCATGGAAACGCGACCGCAGGCCAGCCGGCTCCGCCCCCGCCCCGGAGCGCCCCGCCCCGCGCCCCGCCCGGCCGTCCGCGCGTCGCCGAGGCCCCTTCGAGGCCCCTCCGCGCGGGTGACTGGGGCTCCGGCCAGCGCGGGGAGGCGGGAGGTGATGGGGGGCGGGAGGCCATGGGAGGGCGGGCGGCGGTGGGGGGAGCGCGCCTGGCGATGGGGGCCGCCGGTGACTGGGGCGGGAGGCGATGGGGAGAAGATGGTGATGGGGGGGCGCGGGTGACTGGGGCGGGAGGCGATGGGGGGCGCAGGTGGGCCATGGGAGACCTGGACAGGGTGACAGGGAGACCCTTGGCGCGAGGTAGGGATACGTGGAGGACCCAGGATGCTGGGGAGGCAACCAGAGGGGCCATGAAGGGCTCCCGGGCGCCCGCGCGAGTTGGGGAGAACCTGCGGCAGCCAGCAACGAGGGCGGGGCTGGGTGAGCAGGGCACGGGCCATGGAGAAGGAAAACCTTGCACGGATGGAAAAGCGTCTTGAGGGGGGCGCGGTTAGTGGATGCTTCCCTGTTTGCTTTCCACCTGACATTTTTCTGTCCAGCCCAGGGGCCCCCCAGCTGCCTGGAGCAGAAACAGGGCCCTGGTGGCTGGGTGAGTACCGACCTGCCTTCAGCAGAGGCAGCCTGAGCAAACCCCTCTCGGGTCGGGTGCTTGCCGGACCAGTCCCGAAACCTGTGCCCGCTCGGGTTCTCAGGACTTCATTTCCCAGATCTAGGCACTGGCGCTCCCACGGGCGGCCTACCCAGTGTCCCCGTTAGTTCATAAAGGCACTAGGAGGAGTCACAGGTCTGCCACTTAAACGCAGCCCCATGGTCTGGGTCACCCGACGGCAACTGAAATGGTGACATGCACCAGTAGCTTGGTGGAGGCTCTGACCCCAGAAGAGCTGAGATCGTGTGCCGTAGAGCCTCCCCTTGCCGCTGGGCTGTCTCCCTGCCCCTGACAGCACGTTCATTTCCTTGTAGTGTCCGCCTGGGCGAGAGCTGAGGACACAGGACTGCCTCCACCAGAGAGGCCCCGCGGCACTGGAAGCTGACCCAAGCACGCAGCAGCGGAGGGCAGTTGCGGGGACGGAGCTGTACGGTGTCCTCTCCTGCAGGGCACCATCGTTTCAAGTTAAGTAGGTCGCGCCGTGGTGTCGGAGTCGCAGTGGACGCCCGGCCAGGCCTCGGCCGCTGGGAGCCTCGTCCCCGGCGGCTGGACGTCTGATAAAGCGCGGTCCAGGGCGCCCCCGTGCAGCTCTCGCCGGTTCTTAGGGGTCTTGCCGGCGCCCCCGAGGCTCCTCTCAGGTTCCCTCGCAGTGCATCCCTCCCGAGGGCGCTGCCTACGCGAGGCCTGCATTCGTGCTTTCTACCACTGACCCAAGGAGCCGTCAGAGCCGAGGGCGAGCGAGGCGGTTGATGAGTGCCCGAGGCGCAGAGCAGCGGGCGGCCGTGCGCGCCCAGGACCGGCTCCGAGGGGCCCGGCGCGCGGGCGCCCCGGGGCGGGGAGCTGCGGGCCGGGGATGAGCGGCCGCGTGCCGCTGGCGGAGAAGGCTCTGTCGGAGAGCTACGCCCGCCTCCGGTACCGGGACGCCTCCCTGCTCATCTGGCGGCAGCAGCAGCGGCGGCTGGAGTCGGCGCCCCCGCGGACCTACCTGAGCCGGAGCCGCAGCATGTGGTACTCGCAGTACGGAAACGAGGCCATCCTGGTCCGGGACAGACACAAGCTCGGAGTGTCCCGGGACACGGGCCGGTCCAAGGTCTGTGCAATCATGTAGCCCCGGCGGGACACCCGCGCCCGGGCGCTGAGCTGTGCGGAGACCAGGCCCCGCTGCCCTCCCTGAGGGGCCTCGGCGGCTTCCAGGCCTCACGGGGAGACGCTGGAGAGTGAAGCCCCGGCTGTGCTCCAGGAGCCCACGAATGCCGGCGGGGGCTCCCAAGCCGTCTCCGCGCGTGGCGCGGCCGGCGGACCGGCTCCGGGCTCGCTTCCAGCCGGCGCGCCGCTACACACGCGGCTTGACCCTTAGGTCTCCAAGCCGACCACCCGCTCAGAACTTTCCGGGTCGCTTCCAGCATTCCCTTCTGCCTGGTCAAGAACGGGACAGATCTAGAAAAAGTGACGGAGCTCGCGGCAGGCACGGCCGAGCACCGCGTGCGGGGCCAGGCGGGGTCAGCGGCCGGCAGCAGCCCCGCGGCGGGGCCTTCGGCGACGAGGAACGGGCGTCGTGTGCCGTGCGCGGCGGTAGCGTCTGCGCCGACTTCCACGTACTCGCGGGCGAGCACGCGAGGGCATCCACACACATTCCGGAAACCAAGAGTCACCCTTAAGTTCCACGTCCGCTGCTGACGGAGATTTCGGACGGAATCTCAGCGCTGCAAAGGGCAGGCTGGGCCTCTGCGGGGAGGCGGCCGCGCGTCAGCCCTGCGGCGCCCCCCGTGTGGGCACGTTTTGCGAGGCATTTGCAAAGGATGTGCGGTCCGCTGGAACGGGTCTGCGTGGCTTTGCAACTGTGGGGGTTATCTTTTGTCAGAGCTGATTTTTCTAAATAAATATGCTTTGGGACACTCCTTCCTTCCTCACTCTTTTACCTGTCTGTTCAGAATACGTTAACTTGACTTCAGGTTTGTTTTTTTCAATAACAGGCGAATCTCATGATTGCTACAAACCCCATTACAGAAATGCATAAAGCACAGCAAAAGTGTCCTCCGCAGACAACCACGAGCAGCGGCTCTGCGTGTGCAATTGTGCACGGTTCTTAAGGCACGGCCCGCACTGCGCATCTTGTCCTGGGGGTTTCCTCTTGCCCGGCTGTCCACACGGACATCTACATCATGCTTTGAAATGTCTGACGGGCAGCACTCCCGTGAGCCCACAGGAGGGCAGAGATACTTCCCGTTGCTGCCCTGCACGCAGCATGTCGTGAGCCTCGTCGGACGTGGATCTTTCTGTGGGTGTGCAAGTTCATTAAGCAAGGATCCCGGAAGTGGAACTGCTGGGTCAGAGCACGTTCCCCAAATGTCAAATGTCCAGCCAGAAGCCTGGGCCTTAGTGATGGATCCTCGGCTTGCCTGCTGTGTGGGTCGGGAGGCTTAAAGTCACGTTTCCTGAATCTCCTCCCGGAGTTGAAGAGGGAAGCTGGCCCCATCTACACCAAGTAAGACCTGCCGTAGGGGCCTGCTTGTCCAGCAGCCCTGACACTGGGATTACCCGGTAGATCGTTTGCTCAACATCTTTGCAGTTCAATCTAGGTCCTGCTTGGGAAGAAAGCAAACTGCAGAGATGTCTGGAATGCCTGTGCCGCATGTTGATGCACGCCTCAGAATAACCTGAGAACAGGTGGCAGTTAGTCTGACCCCAGGCATGGAAAGCACCTGGGAAGACGAGCACCGGCCACGGCCGAGGTCTGCACAGGTCAGGATGTGCAGGTGACCGACATGCACTGGCCGCCCATAGGACAGCAGGCGCTAAGCTGCTCAGAGCCCAGGAAGCCACCATCTGCCGAAGGGAAGCCCAGGCAGCTGGTTTCCCCGGCCGGGGCTGGAGCCACCGAAGTGGGACACGGCCCAGTCCCCGTCCTTGGGGAGGTCAGCCTGAGAAGGGGGGGGTAAGAGTCTGGACAAGGATGGCACGTGCTGAGGGGATGCTGGAAGGGTGCCTGCTGACAGCCAGGGGGCGGGGGCTGGGGGGGGGAGGGTGCCATCGAGAACCTCTCCCCAGGACGACTCTGCAAGGCCAGGCGCTAACAGCCAGGACTGCTCAGAAAACGGTGTCAGAGGCGCCCGTCTGCCACGCATGGCTCGCAGAAGCCTCTCCTCCATGCCGGGCTCTGCGCTGAGTGCTGGAAGACTTCGGCAGACGGGCGACTGTGCCAGCAGGACAGCATCTGCTGCCTGTCGTCTGGGAACCCGCCCCGGGACCCGCCCCAGCGCGGCCGGAGCGCAGGGAGGCATCTGCCCAGACAGGAGGAAGAACGAGCGAGGACCGCAGTGTGACCGAGATTGTGCTTCTATGTAGAGGGCCGCTTGTTCTAGAGAACACTTAGCGGAAGAGAAAGCCTACACTCATGTCCCCCAAATCCAGGTGCCCTCCTGCCCAGGCTGAGGACCAGGGCTACTTTGACGGCCGAGCGTTCCAGGGTGTAAGCTTCAGAGCATCTCCACACGCGCACCCGCGGGGCTGGGAGCCACCAGAAAGCACAGGCAAAGGCACATACAGGCACCTTTTTTTTTTTTTTTTTTGGTTTTATTATGAAAACAAAACAAATGCCCCAGGAGAAGGGTCCATGATTACCAGAAACATCAAAGAGTACTTTCTACCATTTTTATTCTGTTGTGTTGAGGCCAGCATTGCAATAAACAAGCTAAAACTACTTACATTGGACTCATTTTCAGTAACTGACATTTACAGGAATATACTAGAAACGGCACTAAAAAGTTTAAGAAAAGTTACGGTAAACTTGCATGCACATCATACAGAAAAGTAACAATTTAAATATAAAAAAGAAAAACTTCTGGAAGCGTGATGCCAGTATTGAGAAACAGGCTACACTGGGGGGAACGCATCCTTTCTCTGGGTGGTGTTTTCCCCAGAGGGCTGTCACAGATGTGGATGTTGCATAAGAACAAAAAGAGAAACGAAAAGAAAACGTATCTTACAGTTTGTAAGCAAGGTGACGCCGCCCAGCATGAGCACGGGTCTCTGCCCCCTGGGCGTCCGGGGCTCCCGTGAGGCCAACGTCTGAACCACATGGTTCCCTCCCCCTCGAGAAGAGGCTGTGAAATCTGCCCTCGGGTTCTCCGTGACACAAACAGCCCTGCCTGTCCAGCTGCAGTCTCCCCAACACAGGGAGACGTGGAGATGGCAAACACCCACAGGCTGACCTCGAGGGGGCTGAGGACGTTCCCCCAAACTCAGAAGAGAAATCGGCTTTGAAGTCTGCACAGAAAGCCTTAAGAAACCACAGCACCATCGAACTACACTGCTCAGGATGGACGGCAGCCCTCTGCGCCATGGCGGCCTCCTCCTGGGGGGCAGGGGAAAGGGACAGAGGTGTTCCAGAACCCATGTCTCCCGCAGAGCCAGCAGACAGTGAAGTGCTCTGAAATGCTTGCACTGTGCCGGGCTCGAGGACCACACGCTCCCCCACCCGATGGCTCACACAGGTGACCGCCCCCCACCATGCCCGCAGCTGGACAGGTGCTCCACAGGAGCCCCCCACGTGCCCCCCAGCACCCTCTGCTCGGGGAGGCGCGCTTGCTGCATGTGGCCAGAGAGATCCCGCGTTAAGACCATCCATCGTGTCATGTATTAAAGTCCTAGTTTAAATATTCCGTTACAGATCTGCTTAGAAAACACCTTTGAAACACAAGGGTAACTCTAAAAAATGGCAAGTTGAAAAATCCACATATATTTTTATTATAAACAAAACTTAATGAAAAGTTTAACAAACTGGCTCAAAACTCACCAAGCGTCAGAATCACCAGCAGTAAGAAACCTGGTAACCCACCACCCACCGCCTCACCAGTGCCGCGTCCAGCAAGGGCATCCGTGACCGTTAAGGGCCGGTGGAACCTGAATCCATTTTAGGATTTGTAAAGACTGCCCCCCTACTCGGATTCTGATGACCAGTCCCCCTGTCCGCCTGGAAACTCGCCACCAGACCCAAGGCAGGGCACCCGCAGCTCCGCCCCCAGCACCCACCTCCTAGGGAGGTCTGGGAGAATGCCCTATCTCAGTCATTTCTGTGCTAGCGGGGAAAATGCTCCAGCAGGGAGCCCGGTGTGGTCTTTGAGGAGCGAACCCTCCTGCGGCGGGAGGCTCCTCCCACCCCATGGCCCCAGGGCCCCTGCCCTCGGGGCTGGGAGGTGAGGGGCGCCCCAGGGGGGGGGCCTGGACGGCCGGCCCCTGGCACTCGAGGCCGAAGCCACAATGCTCCGAGCTCAGGCGGGCAGTGTGGGGCGTCCCTGCACTCAAAGGCCGCGGGGCAGCCTCTGGAAAAAACAAAACCAAAACATAACCTTCTGTTAAACTCTGTATATTATTATTATTATTTTTTTACAATAGAAAGTTAAAAATCAAGACTTAGATTTACTATACATTTTTTTCTCTCAGATTACAAAGTTTATATTATATAACTGGGGTTCCCTAAATTGATTTCTTTTAAAACAGTCCTAAAGAGACCAGAAGTGAGTACAAAAGAACTCAACACACAAAACGAAGACTGAAAATGTGCTGCAGCTGGATAGTTGTCTACGCCTGTACGTCCCCACCCCCCCACGCGCACACGGAGAACAGACCCCGAGCCCCGCAGGGGGTGGGGCCGGGGCAGGGCGAGCGTGCAGACAGGATTGAGCACCGGCACACGTGGCGGGACGCCAGCACCTGGAGGCCACAGTCCGCCATCCGAGCAGGGGCTGGGGCTCTCCTTCGAACCACTTTTAAAAGGCCTGCATGTCTGCTATTTTTTTTTTTTTAATGCATTTCTTTTGCAGTTTTGTTTTTCTTTTAAAAAAAAAATGACCAATGATGTTAATAAATAAAGTGTTCATATATACACGAAACTGGGAAAAGAGCTCCAGAGTGTGCGGCAGCGGCAGCTCACGAGTCGGGGACACACATTGGGCTGGACTTTCGTAGAAAATTGCTGAACCTTACAAAAAAGTCTCCTTTTGTTTTTTGTTTTTTTTAATCTTTTCTTTTTTTTTTCTTTTTTTTTTTTTTTTAAGTTGAGGTAAAAGTTTCAGTGTATGGAAAGCTGCGCGCGGTACGCGCGGCCCCCGTGTTCCCTCCTGGGAGCTCCCGGCGCCCCTCCCTCCGCGCCCACCCACCTCTCCCCCACCCTCCCTTGCAGAAGCCCGGACTGGAGCCTGTGGCCGCACTGAACCCCCCAGCGGCCCCCCCGCAGCAAGAGGTGACCCCGGCCGGCCGCGGGGCTGAGCTCGGGGTCGAAGGACAGAGACAACGCCTGTTGGCAAAGCTGACAGCCTTCAGTACAGTACCATCTCAGAGAAACTTCCTTTCCAACAATTCTTTCTGGAGCTACAGACCAGGTCGGGCCTAAGAGACTTCAGATCACATCTGACATTGTTTTTCTACGGTCATCAGGTCAGCGCTGGAAGTTGCCATCTCCAAGCAACTGGACTCAGTTACGAAGAAAAGACTTTATGCGGGCTCGCACCTCCTCATAAAGCCTCACGGACACACGAGAAAGATCTCTGACCTATTAAAGCAAAAACTGGAAGATACCATAACACTGAGTTAACAAGGAAACCTGCACAGCGTGGAAGGAAAGCAGTATATTAACCATCGGAGGGAACACTGCAGAGTCTGGGCGTGTGCGACATCGCTGGCTGGGTTCTGCTCTGCGTCCAGGGCTCATTCCGAGTCGCTGCTGTCGGAGCTGGACCCGCTGGAGCTGCTGCTCCCAGAGCCGGAGGAGCTGCTGCTGCTGAGCCGGGACGGCCCGCCCGAGGGCGCAGAGCCCGCTTTCTCTGAGGGAGACGCAGCAGGTGAGAGGCGCCCCCCCACGCCCCCCATGCCCCTGCACTCGCCCGTGCCACGGCCCACCCATTTCTTCACCCAGTTGCCCTGTCAGTATTAACAAATATGTGCCGGAATGAATACCTACGTTAACGAGGTGACGGGACGGTAAGAAATGCGTTTGGCCTTTGTCCGGGTTCCAGGCACAGAGCTCTGAAAACCCTTAGCATCCCCCCCGAGTGATAAGAATGTCTTTGGTCATTTACAAGGAGCCCCCTGTGGATCACACCTGAGTGTATGCTCATGAGTGACTCGGGGGACGGCTGGTCACCAGGAAAACCGCGGGATTGGGGCTGGGAGCTCCAGGGAAGGGAGACTGCTGCAGATGGAGTGCTAGAACACTCTCGAATGCCGAGAGCTTCCAGGGTCGGGGGCACATGGGGGTGCGGGGAGGGTGGCATGCCCAGAGAGGGGAGGGATGCCGCATGCCCCTGCCGTGCCTCTCCCTGCACACCTCTTCCATTTGGCTGCTCCTGAGCTGTACCCTTTACAATAAACTACACGGCAAGAAAAAGCGCTTTCTAACAAACTGTCAAGTCTGAGCAGAGGATCATGGGAGCCCCAGTGTACAGCCTGCCAGTCAGGGGTAAGGCAGGCCCAGGACTCGCACCTGGCGGCAAAGAGAAGGGCGGTCTTGTGGAGGGGAGCCCCCCAACCTGTGGGCTCTGAGCTAACCCTAAGTAAACAGTGTCCGAAGGGAACTGAATTGCCAGACCCCACCTGGAGCTGGGATTGCAGACCTGGTGTGAGCAGAAGCCCCCACATCTGGTGTCAAAAGTGTGAGTACAAATAGCTCAGAGGGCCACAAAACTATCGAAATATGCCAGTCTAGAAAACACGAATGCAGTCCACCAGGAGGAACTAATGGGGTGTGGGGGCAGGTCAGCAGTTCAAAGATAGCCGTCAGTCCTGTGGCACCTACTCTGCCCTTCCCAGGGGAGACCTGAGGGGACCTTCTCCACCTTCAGAGGGAGTGGGCATGGCCAATGGCGGCACCCGGCTGCCACATGATTGTAGACTCTGACCATTCGCTACCTGGGCGCCCCCATCCCCGGGGCTGGGAGAAAGGGATCTGCCCTTTCTTATAGGCTCCAGAGGAAAGAGATAAGCAGTCAAATCACCTGCTCACCTAAAATAAGACCCTGTGCTTTGTCCACAAAGCACAGGACCCAGAGACAGGGAGTTGGAACCTGTCTCCTGCCTGGGGACAGCCAGAAAGCTTGCTGCCAGGGGCCAGGACCCCAGTCCCTCTCAAGCCATGGGGTCCACCCCCAAAGACCACAGCTAGGCCCTTCCAGAGAGTCCTCTCCGGGAGGTTCTGGCACAGGGCACTCTCACACTTCCATGTGCTGGACCTTCCTGCAGGAGCAGGGCTTGGGTCCCCAGGTTACAGACAAGGGACTTGGGGTTTGAGGAGGTCAATAGTGTCATCTAAGGACACACGGCTCCAGAGCTGGTCGAGCCACAGACTGAAGTCTGGGTCTGTCGGCCACCCCGCCCCCGCCGACCCTCCCCTCTGGCCAGAGGACCGCAGCAGGGGCAGCAGCGTGGCCCACAGACAGGTACCTTTCTTGGCGGGCTTCTTATTGTTGTTCAGCTGCCCGCTGACGTCCTGCAGCCGCTTCTCTAACTCCTTCTTCTTTTCCTGAGCTAACTCCTCCTTCGACTTGGCCGCCTGCTTCTTCCCGCTCGTGGCTGTAGAGGAGCACAGAGCTGAGCCGGCCGGCAGCCACCGCAGGTGCCACCCAGCCCTCCCGGATGCTCACGTGTGCTGGGCCCCCGCAGGGCTGCCACCCGAGCTCCCGGAAGGGGCGAAACGAACCCCTGCCCCAGGCAAAGCCTTTTCTGTGACCCTCACACCTTCCCCACTCCACACAGTGCACAGATGGGGCATGTGCGGCTTGGCAACACTGTCACCCCTGTGTGGAGGGCAGAGTCGAGACCTGACGTGGACCCTCCGACTCGCCATTCTCCAGCACAGATACGGCTCTCCCTCAGCCTCAGCAGGGAGGCCTCCACCGCCTGGCAGCCTGCGCCACCACCTCTGAGTTGGAGGAGAACTTACCAAGGGCCAGCTATGCCTGACGGCAGGGGTCACATGACTCCATCCAGGAGGAAGCAACTGACCCCTCAGAGTGAGGGAGAAAGCCCACTGAGAGGGCCACATGCAGGTCTAGGTGCACCCTGGGTATTCCCTGGGGCCACTGACCAGCGATCCTGCAGCTGCGGGGCTGCCTCGGGCCTGCCCTTCCGCTCACTCCCCAGGACCCGCTGCCCGAAGCAGTGCCTCGTCCCCATCCAGTAAAGTTGCTGACTTCCAGGACGAGCCCGGGCCAGTGCCAACGTCCGTCCTGGGAGGTCTCTGGACCCTCAACTCCAGGCAAAAGGAAACTGGCCTACCCTGGCTAGGGAACCATTGAGAGGTCACCTGCAACCGTGGTCCCAAACGGAGCCTCAGCATCACTGGCACGAATGAACGGGGGCTGGGGGCCGACCCAGGGCTCCTGCCTGTCCTGGTGTCGGCCAAGGCATGCAAGCGCTGCCCACCTGCCCAAGTGCAGGGAAGAAGGGCCCAGCTGGGCACATGGTGGGAACGGGCAGGGAGAGAGGCCCACCCCACTGCCTGGCTTCCCGTACTCCCAGGCCTACAGGGGAGGGGAGGAGGGGAGGCGGGGGTGAGGGCAGGGATGGCGAGCATGGTGCTCTACCCCCACAACTTACACAATGGCTTCCTTTGCTTCTTCTGTAAACAAGACTTGACGTATCTCTCTAGCTCCCGCAAAGTGGTGGGCTTCAGAGTCTCAAAGTCAATCTCTATCTCATCGGGATTGGAGTCCCTGAGCGAGGGCTCCCGGGACTGGATGATGTGCACCACCCGGCCCAGCTTCTCCCCGGGCAGCCGGTTGATGTCCAGGCTGAGCTGGCGCTTCTCGTCATAGCTCATGGGCAGGCCCTCTTCCTCCTCCTCCGAGTCGTAGGAGGCTGACGCCTGCTTGCCACCCTTCTTCGGCTGCCTGAGGCACAAGGCAAAGAACACCATGGCACAGAGCCCCTGCCGCTGTCCCCCCAGGCCCCATGGCGCCCCCCCACCCTCTCCCCCCCGCCCCCTCGGAGTGCCCCCCCCCCAGCACCCCCCAGCCCCTGTGGAACCCCTGCCCATTGTCCTCCCAACACCTGTGGAGCCCCCAGCCCATGGCCCCTCAGCCCCTGTGGAGCCCCTGCCCACAGTCCCCCCACTCCCATGGAGCCCCCTGCCCCTCACCCCTGTTCTGTCTGGCCTTTTTCCTCTCTAGAACCAGGTTCTTTTACCAAGAGGCAAGCCCTACGTGGTGCCCTGGGCAGAGAGGCCAGAGGGACTGTCTGAGGGCTGCATATGTGTCTGCAAGGACACAGAAGACCCTGTTTCAGAGGTCAGAGCACAATCTGCTCCCAACTTGGGGGTTTCCCGGCCTCAGCCAGGAAAGACTGTAGTGGTCAGCTCTCCTCAACACCACAAAGGCATCTCAGATTCAGCAGGTCAAAAACTGATCTCCATATTCAAATAATCCAAAAGGAGGCAGAAAAGGAGGACAGAGAAACAAAAACCACAGGGAAGACAGAAAATAATGGAATGGCAGACAGAAATGCAATTTTATCAACCATTACATTAAATATAAGTAGTCTAAACACACCAACTAAAAGACATAACCAGATTGGATAAGAAACAAAACTGACTTACATGTGGTCCACCAATCCCACTTAAAATACGATGACCAAAGTAGGTTAAAAGTCAAGAGATGGGGGGCCTACACCACACAAACATTAACCGAGAGAAAGCTGCAGTGGCTGTGTTAGCTTCAGGCAGTGGAGACTTGAGAAACAGGAATCGTGTCAGGAGAAGAGGGACATGGCATGAGAAAAGGAGCGACTGACCAAGAGACATCACAGCCCTCCATGTGTGTACATCTCAAGACCAAGCTTTAGAACGTATAAAGCCAAACTGATAGAACCAAAGGGAGGACAGTGGGGAACCTAACGATTCTCTCTCCCAGTGATTAATAAAGCAATCAGCAAGAAGAGAAAAGACCCCGAGAACACCACCAACCAAACTAAGCTAATGACGCGTTTCTGAGGGGGGTTTCTGTTGTTGTTGTTTCCCCCTAACTGACATTTAGGTGACAGCCCAACAGCAGAACACATGTTCAAGTCCACAGGGAACACTCCCCAGTTCCCAGCCATAAAATAAATCTTAACAGAAGTATTGAGCATCACACAAAGTATGTTCTCTGACCCTAATGGAATTAAGCCAGAAACCAGTAACTGAACCGTGTCCAGAAAAAAATCTCTAAATACTTGAAAATTAAACAACGTACTTCTAAATAACCCATGGTCAAAAAGGGAAGTCTAAAGG
Source organism: Callorhinus ursinus (assembly GCF_003265705.2). Taxonomy (NCBI): domain Eukaryota; kingdom Metazoa; phylum Chordata; class Mammalia; order Carnivora; family Otariidae; genus Callorhinus; species Callorhinus ursinus. The sequence goes on along the minus strand of NW_027397184.1, from coordinate 580,824 downwards.
GAAATTAGAAAGTATTTTGAAATGAAATCATACATATCAAATTTGTGAAGTACAGCTAAAGCAGTGTTTAGATAGAAGTAAGTAGTATTAAATGTTTGTTAGAGAAGCTCTCAAATCAATAATCTAAGTTTCTACTTTAAGAGAGCAAATTAAGTGCAAAACAAGCAAAAGGAAGTAATAAAAATAAGACCATAAACAAAAGGAAGTAAAAGCAGATAAAACCCGATGACATCAAATGCTGGTTGCTTCAACAACCAATAAAACTCATCAATCTCTCTTCAGATTCACCGTGAAAAAAAGACAAAGAACAGACACATCACTACAGGCCCTACAGATGTTAAAAGGACAATAAGGGCACACTGCAAACAAACCAATGCCCATGAATTCCACAATTCAGGTGAAATGGAGCAATGTCTTGAAAGCACCAATCTCCAAAACTCATTCAAGATGAAACTGATAACCTGACTCGTCCTGTATCTACAAAAAGAAGTGAATTCATTGTTAAAAGCCTCACAATGAAAACCCCAGGCCCGGATGCTTTCACTGGAGAGTTCTACTTTATATTTAAGGATTAATACCAACTCTGTAAATCTACCCCAGAAATAGAGGAGAGAGCACCTCCCAATTCATTTTCGAGGCCAGTGTTACACTGACAGCAAATCCATAGAGACATTACGAGAAAGCCTGACCCCTGCCTCCCCTGTGACAGGGAGGGAGGACAAAACACGAGCACTCCCACCCCTACCCCTCGCTAACGCTGCTGACTAGCTACCCAGCTGCCAAGGCCCAAACGCCCCGTCCTCCTGCTGCAGGCACCAAGGCCTGTCCCTTCTGCCGCCCACCTCCATGGCCACGCTGGCCTCCCCTGCCTGCATGGCCCCAACTCCTCCCCGGGCCGTCCTCCCAGCCGTGCGTCCCACTGATCCACTCTCCACACGGACCAGGATCTGACCACTTCCGGCGCAAACACCCCCTGACCTCCCTTCCCTCGCGCAGAGGATAAAACGAGAGGCCTCAGCAAAGCTGGCCAATCTCGGCAGCCTCTCCCAACTCGTCTTCCCCAACCAGGCGGCATTCCTCCGCGGAACCAACCTTGCCCCACCCCCACCCTTCCTAGAACCCCTCCGCAGGCCTCCACGGCCGTCGCCGCTACTCCCGACTCTCGGAACGCCGTCCCGACTGCTGCCGAGCTCGCGCCTGCAGAGCGGTCAGCCCTCCTCTGGGAAGCCTTCCTGCTAGCCTGTGGGGGAGGCCCGCCGGCCCTGAGCGCCTTCCCCCGTGCCCATCTCGCCGGGGTCCCGCCCGTGGCAAGCGTCCCTCGGGGCCGTGCGCGGTAGGAGCGAAGACAGGAGGTCGGTGGGCCAGGGGGCAGCAATCCGTGCCAGGCGCGCTGCCCCTAGGACGCCCTGGCCCAGATCAGGAAAGCGGCCCCGAAGACTTGAGATGCTGGAGGCTGCGCCAGGTCGTGCGACCGCTGCGGTGGCTGCGGTGGGAAGGCTGACCCCGCGGACAGCGGCGGGACACCCTCCAGAGCTCGGTCTTCCCAGCACAGGTCTCGGCGTGTGCCCCGCCCCCGGCCCGTTCCCCCCGGCCCCCGTGTCACCAGCACTTGCAGCCAAGGTGTGGAGGCCCAAATCCAGTACCCCTCCCGCCACACAAGCGCCTGGGGCAGCCTCAGCAACCCGGGGCTCGCGGGGGCCCACCTGCCGGCCGCGGCCGTGCTGCTGGCCTTCTTGGCGGGGGCCTTCTTGGGCTGCGCGGGCTTGGCGGGCGGGGCCGCCTTGGCCTTCCTCTCGTCCTCGGGCTTGGCCTTGTGCCTGTCCTTCTCCTTCTTCTTCTTCTCCTTCTCCTTCTTCTCCTTCTTCCTCTTGGGCTTGTTCACCGGGGCCTGCGACAGGGCGGCCAGCTGCTCGTGCACAGCCTTCAGCTGGAAAACAGCAGGCGGCTGAGCGGGGCGCGCCCTGGAGCTCCCTCGGACACGCGGGGAGGCGAGCCGGGAGCAGACGGCCCCAGAGCCCCCCGGCCCCCCCGAGCCCGACGCGCTGCAGAGCTGACGCGCCGCTCACCGGGCTGGAGGCCGGCCGACGGGCCCGGGGCGCCCTCAGGCCGGCACAGGGGGCAGGGCAACAGCCCCCTCAGCACTTAGACCCAACTCTGCACAGACGTCTGTGTGTCCGTACAAAGGAGATTTTCAACAGCTACCTCTACGAGCCATTTGCACGCCATACGGCAGACGGGCAGGATTAAAACGATCCAGGGCCAGCAGCTGACGTTCACCCCGAGTCGCGACACACCTGGTAGTGTGCTAAGCGCTCTACATACTTTTCACTTCAGTGACCCCCGCGAGGGCCGTGAGCTGCACCTCACAGGGGAGGAAATGGTGTCACAGATCCTGGGGCCACCTTCCCTGGGGCGTCACCCCTCCCGAGGCTCAGCCCAAAGTCAAACACCAGCCCCCTGCCGCTAACGGCGGGGCCATCTCTACTCTGCTCTCTCCTCCCTGCCGGAGGCCGGAGTGGGGCCGCCTCATCCCTACGGCAGCCACGGAGCCGGCGCCCACGAGACACTTCCAACTCCAGGCGAGGCACCACACGGCAGGCCGGCATGACCCTGACCTACAGCGCTGCCAAGGGGCCCTCGGAGCAGACGCCCCACCCGCCCAGGCCCCCACCCAGGGCGGCCCGGCCCCGTGGCACACCTGTTCCTGCAGCTCGGCCAGCCGGGTGGCCCGCTCCTCCTCCGAGTCCGAGCTGCCCGAGTCCGAGGAGCTCTCCTCACTGCTACGGCTGCTCTCGGCGCCCTTGCTCAGCACGGGGGCCGCGGGGGCAGGCAGAGGCGGCGCCTCCACTGGCTCATCCGGCATCTTGGCAAACCGCATCTCAAACACGTCCTGCGGGAAAGCAGGGGCCGCCTGAGGTCCTGGACGCCCATGGGGCAAGCCCTTGGGGTGGGAGACCCACACCTGAGCGTCTGTGAGCCGCTCTCGGAGCTGCACCCGCGGTGGCTTCGAAGGCCAGGCCCACAGGGGGACTGGGCCAGCCCTAGCTTGCTCTCCCGCCCGCCCTCCCTCCCTGTCCAGGCACTGAGTGCAGGTCCACGGACAGGGGGCAGGGGCCATGGGGCCAACAGCCACGGATGCAGCCTTCTAGGAACTGGTCCGCAAACTCCCTTTATTAAGCATGCAAGCCTTCTGTAGATCTGCGTACCCTTATGGCCTCTGGGTCTGAGGCCCTACGAGGCTGCAGCCCACTGCAAAGCAGCTGGAGTGCCTGCCTTTGTCTGAACTATGACCGCTATGGGGCCCGCAGCTGCCTGGTCTCGGGGCCACTTGACATTCTCCCCCATTCCTCGCCCTAGAGCTCTTTACCACAGCATTACCTCTCACTCCGAGTTAGGCCCAAAAATTGGCTCCAAAGGCAAAAGTCTTGTTCCGTCAAAGCTGGCTTTGGAAAGCCCCTTGCCAGCTTGCACAGAGCAGGACCCAGGCTCTCAGGGGCACCTCCCAGCCAAGGTCCCCTTTCCCTGGCGGCCCAGGTTCATTTCAGAGGGGGGTGCAAAGCCACGTGGGAGCTTCCCTCTCTGCTAAGCTCCTACACCTGAGTCCATACCAGCTCACACTCGTGAGGTGCCACCCCACTGGCCCCAGACTCTCCTCCTGGGGTGAAGACACCCCCAGAGGCACAGATGCGCACAGAGGTCCAGCCTGCTCTTGGCACGTGGCTGGAGGAGCACTGACAGCAGGCTGCTTCCGTGCAGGGCTCCGACCCCAGAGCTGGACTGGCACGATTGCTCAGTGCACTGGGAATCGCGACTCGCAGCCTCTGTGGCCAGACTGCCGAGAACCAGCTTTAACAGGAACAGAACCAGAGCCACCAGCCTCCACACCCGATTTGCACCAGCCCTGCCTGGCTTCCTCATTAAGCTGCACCGGGAGTTTACCAGGTTCGGGAGCATCAGAGAGCAAACATGGAGTAGAACCGTGCAGAGCCTTTTTGCTCCCAGACACAGTGGGGCGTGGTCTGAGCATAAAACCACAGATCCTGCTGGCTTCTGGGCAGCCTGGGACCACCGGGACTGCTGCCCCATACTCCAAGGGGAGCCGGTCCACGGAGGTCCACAGCCTGCATTAGCAGAGCCTGGGAAAGGCCCACTCAACTCAGGAGGACCCAGCAGCACGAAAGACAGCTTCTCCCTCCTCCCATCTCTGGGTCCTGGGTGGCCAAGGGTGACACCATGAGCTGTTTTACGGGGTTTCAAAGGGTTCTGAGTAAAAGACTAGGTAGGAACAACTCACACAACAAATAGCCTGTATTCTGGGGATAATAAAAACTGCTGGAAGAGAGTAGAGATCCACAATGTTTACTCTTTCCTCCAAAAAAAAGTCTTCCAATTACATAACGTTTTAAAATTTTGGTGCTGTTGGGCCACCTGGGTGGCTCAGTTGATTAAGTGTCCGACTCTTGATTTCGGCTCAGGTCACGATCCCAGGGTGGTGGGATCGAGCCCCACGTTGTGCTCCGTGCTCAGCGAGGAGTGTGCTGGAGATTGTCTCTCTCCCTTCCCCTCCCCCACTTGTGCTCACGCTCCAAAATTTAAAAAAAAACTTTTAACATTTTGGTGCTGTTATTTATAAAAGCAACAACGCACGTCATAGAGAGAGTGCACTGACCCACGCAGAACTAGGTGGGCAGCACCCAGACTTTTGGCAGAAGGTCACACGCAAGCATCAGGTGCCCAGACTCACTGGCAGGCCCGTGACAAAGGCCCCCTCGCACAGAGACTGGAGCTGCGGGAGGAGGGACCCCTGCCCTCTCATCCTGCCCCTCCCCGCGGGAACGTGTGCCTGCAGCTCCCGGGGGACAGAGGCTGGACTGTCTGTCACCGTGTGCCCGGGAAGCAGGCCTGGGACCTGGCCAGTGACGGGCCCCGCTCAGGAGAGAGGTGTTATGCGGGTGAGGCTCTCCCACAGCCTTCGTGGCCGTACATTCTCCGGGAGGCCAGTCTTTCCTGGGTGCCTGCCCCAGATTCCTGCCCCCCCCCGCCCCGTGCCCCAAAGGCCCCTCTGCCTGAGAGCACCGCTGGTTACCTGGAGCTTCCTGGCCATGGCCACCACCTCGTGGTCTGGGGGGTTGTATTTGTAGCAGTTGGAGAACATTAACCGGATGTCGGCGGCAAAGCCCTGTGCGTCTGGGTACTCACGGCTGTCCATCTTCTTCTACAACACACAAGCGGCGGGGGTGAGGGGCGCTGCCCGGCACCCCAGGGCCCAGCCAGGCCCCGCATGCAGCACCCGACACCCACCACACGACCACCATCCACAGCCAGCCCCGGACCTTGTCCCCGGGAGCCCCGAGGGACAGTGTGGGCGCGGGACTCGAGGGCTCGGAAGAGGCTCTGGGACCCCAGGGAGGCGGCCTGAATCCTGGCTCCCGCAGCCGCCACATAACCTCTCCTTGCTCTAGCTTCCGGCTCTACACGCCCCGTAGCTTTATACACAGCAAAGTCCCTGACGGGAGGAGCTCCAGGGGGAACGGGGAGCTTCCAGTAAACGCTGCTGCCAACTCAGGGCAGGGGCGCGGGGGTCTCCTCAGTTCGCGGATCGAGACACTGACTTCCCCGCTGTGAGAATCCAGGCACCGGTGGCCAGCCTGCCCCTGGCAGCCCAGCAGCACGAGGGGCGGCTGGTGGGGCTAAGACGAGGGGCGCGCTCGGGGGGGGGGGGGGGACAGAGGGCGACTGTCGACAGGCACCGCGAGGTGGCGCTCAGAACAAGGTGCCGGGTCAGGGCACGCGGAGGGGGACTGCCGGGTAAGGCAGCGAGCTCCCTGTGTCTGCACGGGTTCAAGGAGAAGCCGTCAGTCAGGGACCGCCTGTCGGCGAGGGGCGCCGCTGGAGCAGGAGAGTACGGGTCTCACTTGCACCTACACGGACACAGTCCTGGATGCTGGCGGGTTGAGTGCAGCCCGATTCCAGGGCCCGCAGCCTCTCGAGTGCCTTGGGTGCGCCCCCCTGCCAGTCGCAGAGCTTCTGACGGCTCCCAGGCTGCATGGCTCCAGCCCTCAGCACAGCCTCCCTACTCTGGGGAGGCCCAGCTAGGGAGGACAAACGGGCGCCCGAGACCCTCTCAACCTCTGCCAGATTTTCAGACTCTGGTCCTAACTTGACCACTGGCCGCTTTCCCAGGGGGCGGGGAGCGGGGGCTGGGAACACACAGGCTACACGTTAAGTGCACTTGGGGTGCCCAAGGACAGTCGGGCAGCTGTTATGTCGTTCCTGACCGTTTCCCAGATGACGGGTGTTTCTGAAGGGGAACACCAGAGCAAATCGCCCGCGTGCATGCAGCCGCCGCTCGGTACCCCAGCAGGACACGGCCTCAGCCTGCAGTGGCACCTGCACACCAGGGCCGGGCAGCCTCCCCACTCAGCCGCTCCCTGGCGGTGTGGCATGTACAAGTCACTGGTCTCACTGGCCTCCCGAGAGTTCTGGGGATTCAGAAGGGCACAAGTGTCACCCTCATCTAGGTGACATGAGCTCTGCCAGCTCGGCTTGAGGCTCCAAGAGTCAAAGGCGTGGATTCCGGAACTGGCTCCACCAGCAGCTCACTCGGGGCAGGCCCTCCAGCCTCAGCTTCCCCGTCTAGAAACAGCAGGGGTGCGTGCAAAGGCCCAGCCCCTTTACCCCCCACCACCCCAAATCCTGGCCAGGACACTGTGCGGGGAGACTAAATGGGCACACAGCCACCCGCTGCCGGCCCAGAGCCAGGACCCCACAGACCCTGAGCAGGGCGGGCTTGGCCTCGGACTTGGTCAGGGAGCCCCGTTCCACCCACTGCCCCATGGTCAAGACCGGCTAGGAGAGAGCAGGCCTCAGGCGAGAGCAAAGCCAAACCACGGTTAGGAATTCTCCCCGGAAAGAGGGGCAGCAGTGTGCTCTGCCCTCCACCCACCTCTGCTTTGCTGGAATCTTTCCCTTTGTTCTCTACTCGCGCTAACTCACATGGATAAAACACCGTCCAAAGGAAAGGACACTATCAGGCTCCCAGCAGGGGAAGGACGGAAGGAACCCAAGGAAGAGACTCAGTCCCCCACGTGGTTTACCCAGCACCACCACCCCACACAGCAAGGTCTGTCCTGCTCAAAACCCCCAAGCAGGGGTGTTTCAGGAGGCTCCAGTACGGAGATTCTGCCACAGGCTGGCATCACTGGGAAACCAGGCAGAATGCCAGTTCACAGAGAAGGTGGGCTACAGTCCCCAGTGGCCAGGGGCACCCCTGAGGGGGCCAGAGACCAACCCCATGCTGGCTCGGAGCGCTACCTGAGGGAGGGCAGGTGTGCTGGGGCCCCAGCCAATCGGGGGGGGGGGGGTCAGGAACCCCACCTGCGTGTGCTCAGGGAAGACCCCTTGGGAGTTCATTGCAGCCCTGGGGGTCTGCTGCCCTTGGGGTCACTGCCACCCAGGCACTTTCTCCCTTACAGCCCAGCGCAAGCCTGCTCTCTGCTTGTACACAACAGGCCGGACCCGAAACAAAACCCACTAAAGCCCAGGGAGGAGCCCCTGGCCCGGGAGGAACGGGGGGCCTGGGCTCTGGGTCTCGAGTCTACCTCCCCTGCTCCAGGGCCCCTCTCCGGCCAGGGTGGGGTGGGTTACCCGAAAGGGCGTCCTTGCAGACATTACAAAACCCGCAAACCGAGACAGGAGACGGGTTCCAGTGGAACGAAGGACCGCGAGGCCCCGGGTTCAGTGATGACAGGCAGAACGCACCTTTGTCCCAGACGCGGCCGGACCCATGCCAGCAGCGGGCCGTGTGCCCGCGCCACGCCGAGCGGCGCCCCAGCCAGCACATCGGCCCCATCACACAGCCGGGACGACGGCAGAGCGGGCGGAGCCCCTGCCACACGGTACCTTGACGGTGCTGAGGTCCATCGGGTGCTTGATGATGTCATGGTAGTCGTGCAGCTCCAGGGCCTCGGCATCCACCGGCTTGTAGAAGGGCCAGGCGTAGGCCGCGTGCTTCTTGGACAGCATCTCCTTGAGGATGCTGTCACAGTGCCGCAGGTGCTCCGACAGCTTGCCCTTCTTGCCCGCGTGCTGCGGCACCTCGCCGTCCTCCAGGTCCTTCTTGGGCGGCTTGATGGGGCGGCCCCCACTCTCCCGCCGTGCCACCACCTTGGCCTGCTTGGGGTCTGACAGTGGCGGGGGCGACTCGCTCCGGCTGGCGGTGATGGCAGACGTCGTGGGCGTCGTGGTGTCTGCTTTCCGCTTCACGCCCTTTTTCTGCAACAGCGAGACAACCGGTGAGCCCCAGGACCGAGCACGGGGCGTGAGAACGTGAATGCTTGCAGCTGCGCTTCCAGAGCGCTGTCCGCCAGGCACAGAGCAAAGCGACTGCATGCACAGCCACACCCGTCCCCCCGGCTCCCCACCGCGCCACGCAGGACACCGAGGCTCAGAGGGGCCACGTCTCAGGCCCAAGGTCACACAGCTGGTAGTGGGAAGGCTGGACTCAGAACCCACCCCCCAAGCCGCCCCACGAGGGTCCCCTCCGTCTGCCCCCAGGGCTCCGAGGTCACGCCCGAGCACTGTTGAGGTATGGCATGCAAGTCACCTGCACCGAACCTCGGGCCTGTGTGGGGGGCTCCAGAGACAACATGACTGAGGTGGACCCGGTGCTGGGATCGTCCCCAAGCAAGACCCAGGCTAAGGGACAGCAGAGACAAACAGAAATCCCTGCTTAGAAAGGCCCAGACGAGGGCCTCCAAGCTGGAGCTCCAAGGACAGCCGTCATGGAGCGGGCCGAGGCCAGGAGCGGGGAGAGCATGCGGCGCTGGGGCAGGGCAGCAGCGGTGGGTTTGGGAGCAAGGGCTCCCAGGGGCGGACTGGGCAAGTCTAGACTTGAACCCTGAAGGCAGTGGGAGCCACAGAGAGCTGCTGTCCACGGGGGAGGGAACGTTAAAATGGTCCACAGAGCCCCTCGTGGGTGTGCGCAGGGCAGACACTCACACGGGCTGTGCCCCGAGGGTGAGAACTTGGGGAATACCCATGGGTCCTGGGCCGTGAGGGTCTCTTCCAGCACCGTGCCCGGGAGCCCATGGGTATCACGGTGCACTGTGCAGCCCGGGCTCCGCGCGTCCCCGAGATCAGCTCAGCCAGCTCCCCACCTCTCAGACCTCTCAGACTGGCAGAGAGGCCCCTCAGAGCCGCACCGCCCAGGCTGACGGCCTCACGGCGACCTGCTCTCTGGGCCGCCACCAGGTCTCTGCCCCAGCCAAGCCACCGCCCCCAGGCTGACAGGGCATGAGCTGGCTATCCACAAACATGTGTGGGCACCCACAGGACACCAAGCGTGTGCCACAGAGGCCCGGGGGGAGATCACCCGGCCATGGCAAACAGGACATGCTCCAAAACCAGCCAGGCACGGTGTAAGGCAGCCTGGCCTGGTGCTGCCCGGAAGTGCAGGCAGTGAAGGCCACGGGGGAGGGAAAGCAATGGCGGGGGCGTGTTACCTTGGGGGGGGCCACTTAACCCCCCCGAGCGCCTGCTTCCTCATCTGTAAGATGGGGGAAATACTGTCTGGCCCACAGGGCCGCTGCGAGGGGCAAACGGAAGACAACACACATCAGCACCCGGCACGTGGCCTGCCCCGGATCTCACAAGGAGCACGGGCTCTGAGCCCAGACCCGGCCAGGATGGTCCCTGCCATGAAAGTGCCCAGCCACACACTGGGGAGACGGACGTGCTGGAGCTCACGCGAGCAGGGGTGCACAGTGCAGGCCGTGGGTGCTGGCTCCTCACCATGCACCCAGGCTGCTGTCCTCAATCCACGTGTGAGCAGGGGCACTCCGGGACCCCCCCCCACCCTCCTCTCCCATGGTGACCCATGCCCTGCGAAGGCCAGGGCTTCCGGGCCAGAGAAACTGGGGTTCAGGGCAGCCCGCCCTCACCAGCTGTGTGACCTGCAGCTCCCTGAGCCTCGGTCTCCCCGTCTGCGTTAGGGACGACGGCCCAACCTCATGGGCACAGAGAGAACCACTCCGGCGTCACATGTACCAAACACCCGATGAGAAGTCGGTGCCCAGGGACAGGTGCCCGCCCCACACACGCCCAAATCCAGGAACCCGGCCTGGTGATGGGACAGCCAGCTGACCTTGTCCCCAGGGTCACTCACCTTGACTACAGGCGGTGTGGGAGGGACCACAGGGATGAGGGGCGTCGAGGGAGGAGGCGGGGCGGCAGCCGGGGGAACGGGGACCGACGTGATGTTTGCAGTGATGGTTGGCACTGGGGTGGCAGCAATGACAGGCGTCTGGGAGACAGTGGGGGGGACGCTCTGGAAGGGGGTTGCTGGGGAGACAGAGGACACAGCCGCCACTTGCTGCGTACCTTGAAGACAAGGAAAGGATGTTGAACACACCAGGCTCTACCTGTCAGCTTCCGGAAGCTTCCTGAACCATCCCCTCCAGCCAGAGCACATCAGTGCCAGGGAGCCCCTCCTCCTGAGACCCCTGGCCCCTGCACCGTGGCTGCCTCCACAGAACCAGCCTCCACAGGCGCTCACCCAACAAAGGAAAGGCACTACCTCCGGCCAGAGACCGGAGTCTGAATGAGGAAGGCTGGACAAGGTGCAGCCTGGAAGAGCCAGGCTCGGGCCCGAGAAACCGGGGCTTAACTCAGACTCCACCAATAGCCAGCTGAGTGACCTGGGCAGAGCTACTTAACCACCCATGGTCCTATCTGCCAAGCGGGATGGCTGGCACTGGTGGGGACCCACCACAGCCTCCTGGAGGGCTGGGGAGTTGGGCCAGTCTCTCCATCGGGGCGCACCTCTAGTCCCCGTCCCTGGACCAGGTAAGACCCCCAGGGCTCCTAGGGCTAATCCTGATCCCCTTCCACCCTCCCTGACGGGTGACACAGCCCCTCTCCTGTCCCAGAGCATACAACACCTGCTAGAGAGGCAACGTCCTAGGGGGACAAAAGATCTCCCATCTAGACTTCTGGAAGAGGTGGCGTCTGCACGGGGGCACGGCAAGACCAGTCTCCCCACCAGAGTAGGCTCGAAGGCAGATGGTAACAACGCCACCAAGAGCCAGCCGTGTTGCCCCAACTTCACAGACAGGGACACTGAGCTCAGAGGGGCCAAGAGACCCACACTAGAAATGCTACAGAAAGACGGCACCGTCCACCCCGTTACCTGCACTCTGGGTTCCTGCAGCCGGTTTCCGGCCTTTGCCCTTCGGAGCAGGGGGTAATAATTCAACTTCCTCCTGGGGCATCTGGGCCACTTTCTGCAGAAAAATTTTCTCTAAGGCTTGGGCCATTAGCACTATGTCATCTGTGGGCTGAAGACACAGGGAGAGCCAACGTCACTTGTTGGGCGAGGGGCCACGTGCTTGCAAAGACATCACCGGTTTTGGCTCAAGATTTGTTAAAAAATCCATTCAGAGATTTGGTAGGGCAGGCGATGGGGGAGACGAAAGGACCTTATTTCACTGTGGAGACTCTCGAAAGAATTCAGAAAACCAAGAAGAACAAGAACCACCCTTCGGCCTACCGCGCGCAGAAAACAGAACCTTCCACTCAGTCCAACTCAATTCACCTTTGCTATATCCCGTCACGATCGGAAAACAACAAAACCCCCACCAAGTCAGGACCACGTGGAACTTCCCTAATCTACTCTTCTCGCTAAAACCATCTTCTCACTAAAAACCACCTTCTTACTAAAAACCATCATGAACACATGCTCCCTGGTCGTGCAGTGGCCTGGCCACGTGGGGCGGCTGCATGTGGATGTCACGGCGCGCTCGACCGCCCTCCGGCCGCCATGCATGTGCGTGTTGTGGCTCTACCCCCGTGAGCCCGCGCTGACCCCGTCACCGTCCTGACAGCTGGAGTTTCGAGGTCCGAGGGCACGATCAGTTCAAAGCGTTTGATACGTAAGGTGCCCCCCAAAGGCTGCTCCAGGCTTCACTCCCCCCCCCGGGGGGGGGCGTGGACAGCACATGGGAGCCCAGAGTGGGGACTGTGGCCTCGGGGTGACACGCCCCCCCGTCTGAGAGCCGCTACAGAGCCCAGGCCCGGCCAGAGGGTCCCCTCAGCACTGGGGGAGCCATGTCCCATGTCCCAGTGCTTTCTTACCTTGTTATAAATGTAACAATTTGTAAACATGGTGTTGAAGTCCTGCATACATTCGCTCGCGCTCCAGTAATAATTATTTTCTAGTCTCTTCTTAATAGTCCCCATGTCCATTGGGTTTTTTATGATTTTATGATAATCCTGGGAAAGAGATTTTCAGAGGCATCGTCAGCAGATTCTGTGGCGTTGTGTTCACCATCCCCGAGGAGGGTGATTGCACACGGAGCATCTTCTCGGGTGAGCTGGGCACCGGGGTCGGGCCAAAGGCAGTGTCTGGTCAGCTGAGGGCAGGTACAGGGTCTAGGGCAAGCGCCCGGCCCACTTCCAAACCCCTGCCACACCTCTCGCCCGACAGATTCCACCTGGACAGGCGGTTCTTAGAGATGCACGGAACTGGGCACCTGGGGCAGGCCCCAGAGCTGATCAGCACTGTGGCGAGGGGGCTGAGCCCCCTCTCAGACTCCAAACCCAAGGCCCGCCGGTGACCAGTACTGAGCTGGGCCCAGAACCCAGGCCACCAACTAGTGGCCCAGGGCTTCCCCAGGCAACACTGGGGGTTTCTCTATTTGGGTCCAAATAAGAAACCCATGAGAAGACTAGGCCAGCACTGAAGGGGCAGATGGGCAGCTTCCCCTGGAAAGAGGGCCACAACCTGCACTGAGCATCTGACCGCAGCAGGGGGCAGAGGCATGGTCCTACAGGAGGGTACAGGGGAACAGCAGGGAGGCACAGGTTCTCCCCTGCTCCCTACATTTGGGGACCACCGCCCTCCACACTCCCACACCCCTGAGGAGCCCCTCCGCTCCTCGGTCACCACAGGCCCTGCGCTGTGCCTGGCTTACCGGCACCACAGCTGCCTGGGCCCAAGGGCAGTCCTTCCAGGAGGGGAGCAAGAGAGGGACAGGGATGCCAGTGGGTGGGGGAGGGGCAGGGATGCCGGGGCGGGGGGGAGGGGGGCACTCACAGGCAGGTTGAGCTTAATTGCGTCCACGGGCTGGTAGAAGGGCCAAGCAAACTGGTGTTTCCAGAGCGTCTTCACCACCACATTCTGCATGTACTGCAGCTGGTTGGTCTTGCGGCCGGGCTTGGCAGGGTTGGAGACCTCCGGTGGGGGCGGGTTCACCGGGCCCGGGGCTGCCGGGATCCCCGCAGGGGCGACCGTCGTCGTGGTGGACATCCTCCGTGGCTCACTCACTGGCCGTCACAGCAGAGGCTCGAGGCCCTCGCTTCCACTATGCTCCTTTCGGAGGCCTGACATCCCATTTCTGGGCCCAACCGGGCAGCACCTACAGGGGAGGAGGGACGGCAGAGACAGGCCGGTCACCCAGGCCCCACCACCTCTCCCAGCCTTGTGGGCTCCCGAGCACACCCGAGTGGTCACAGTGAGGCCAGCTCACGTCACTCACGCCACTCAGCCCAGCCCTCACCTGTCACGGACCCACTCTCTAACTACTGCTCTCAAGCTGGGGCAGGGACGTGACGTGAACACAGGCCGCCCGGGCAGGGGCGGGTAACGCAAGGGCGGGAAGGTGGCGGTCCAGGCACACAGCCAGCAGTGGGGGGCGGGGGCCCAGGACGCGGCCTCTCCTGGCTCACTGCCCACCAACTGCCTGCCTGCTGGGGGCTGACTCAGGCTGTTCTTGATCGTGGCAATTTTGGGGGAACGATTCACACGTAGAGAGTGCTCTGGCATCGACCCCACAGAGCTGAGCTGGGCAGGCAGAGCGTTTGCGGAACCACGCGTGGCGTGCGGAGCTGGGCCCCTTTGGGGCGAGGTTCCGATGTAACCATGAGAACCAGAGCTGGTTTTGTGATGATGAGCCAGGGTGTGACACGCCCAGCCCCAGGCCAATGGGGGCAGGCAGGAGGAGGTGCACCTCACCCCGCGCTCTCAGCAAATGCGGGCCTGCTGCAAACCTCACGCATCCCCCACCAGCTTTCAGGAATGCTGGCCAGACTCACGGCTGGGAAGGAAGATGACCAACTACGCCCCAGAACCAACAGGCCAGTCCTGACATCAGAAGCCCCACTGTTTCCTGGATGGAAGCTGCTGGCCCCTTTTACTTGTAGGGCCCAGAGCAGACTGCGGACCACACGTGGAATAAGAACACCAGGCCATGTTTGTGTGCCCTGCCAGACTTTGCATTATGTGTCCTTGTCACGATATTCAGACAGGTTGGGGCTCAGTGGCAGCACCCACAGCACAAGGGGCTGGATGGAGCTGGGGGACAGACAGCAGAACATCAGGGCCCTGGAATCAGCCACCCTTCCTACAATTTGCACAGCAGATCGTTCAAGTTTTGAGAATCTCGTGAGCTGGTTAACATCCTGTTGGTAGCTTGCCACCTGCCACGTGGGCGTGTTTGCACCAAAGAAATTGACACTTGCTACAAACCACTCCAATCAGAGTGAAAAGGGTTCAAGCGGATAGCAGATACATCTCACCCACCAAGACCTGCTCCACATTCAAGGGACACCCTGGAAGCCCCTCGAGGCTCCATGCCCATCACCCCAGGGGACCCGGGGAAGCCACAGCCCCTCCCCTCTTCCACACCCTCCCAGGCGAGCTGGCCCCTCTCCTGCTTCTCCCCCTCACCAAGCCAGGGCCGCGGCACGGGCAGCACAGTGCCCACGGCCCCCACCAGCTGCTCAGTGGGGGCAGCGCTGTGCCAGCTCGCGCTAATGGCACTGAGGGTGGGTCTTCACCACCAGAAAGCCGTGGGAGCCTAGAGCAAACCTGGGTCATCCCTCACGCCCCACTGCCCCACCCCCAGCAGGTCAGCAAGTGCAAACTTGGCCTGAGCACCGCCACTACCTGTGGGGATCTCCCCGGTGGCCTGCCCTCCCTACATGTCCAGCAGGTGGATGGATGCCCAGCACCTAGCACTGCTGCTGCTGCAGGTGCATGGCATAGAAAGCCAGGAAACAGGGTGCAGCCAGGGCCTAAATAATGACCTGGGGGGACATGGGCCAAAGTGCAGGCTGGCCTCCTCCAAGCATGAGGACGGGCAGGCATGCTCAGTGCAGGGACAGGCTCAGGCTGCCAGCAGGACTTGAGGCCTGCCCCACGGCCTCCCTCCTCCAGCTCTGGCCACCGCTCCAAACGTTTGGCTGAGCAGGAAGCCAGCTCTGACCACAAACACGGGAATGCATCCCCCAAACCTATCTTGAGGTAAGTGCCCAGGGGCAGCACATCAGCTGCCACAGGCCTGAGCCAGGCACTTGGAGGGGCTTCCTGGACTCTGCCGCACACCAGCCCCCTGCCACTGCCCACCACTGCCAGGGGATCCCAGACTGCACACCAGCCCACCCCCTCCCCCCACCGCCCACTACTGCCAGGGGATCCCAGACCGCACACCAGCCCACCCCCCTCTCCCCACTGCCCACCACTGCCAGGGGATCCCAGACCACATTGTTGGAGCTCTGAGCAGAGTGCCTGGTGCTGGCATGTGCTCCCTGAGGGCCAGTGGTCACTACAGGCCACAGGAGTCCTTCCACAGTGGCCCGAAGCGGATCCTGCCTCCAGCTCGACATCACCCACCCCGGCAGAGTCCGTGAGGCTCAGGGGAGACACGTGCAGAAAGGGCTGGGCACTCTCCAGCACACGGGTGTCCACACTCTGCGGTACTGACGGTAAGGGGCCCACCCCCTTTCTGCAAACACTTCGCTGAAACAGGGCGGGACCTCCCTCCCCCACTCAGCCCCCTGCAAACATCTGGGGACGGCCACAGGGCTCCTGGTGTGCTCTCAGGGTGGCAGTGTCCAGCCCTCTCCCTCTCACAGAGCCCAGAAGCCCAGGCACCAGCTCCCGGGGGGGGGGGGGGCGGGGCAGCCAGAGCATAAGAGGCTGGGGGCCACTCACAAGCCCTGCCATCCCAGATGCCAGGACCCACCTCTCAGGAGACCATCAAGGGGACGGTCAGAGAGCCTGACCCCTGCGAGCTGCCCCGGGGAGGGAAGACGCTCAGAGAGGCTCCCCGGGCACAAAATTGCACAGGTCACCCAGCACTGTCCCCTGTGGGGTGGCAGGCAGAGTGAGTGGTTGTGTCCCTGCAGGAGCATGCACACCATCACCCTTCAGATGGAGGCCAGGCCTGGGGGTCAGTCCTCTGCCCAAAACACAGCGGGATGGCAGGTCCAGGGCAAGTCGAGCTATGGTGAAAGCCTGGCCTTGCCTTTTTCCCCTGGATGCTTCTCCAGGTCGGACAATGGTGTGACAGACACTGCCGAGCACACAGGAGAGCCACAGGCCACCTTGGGAAGCCCCCGGCGGGAGGCAGCAGACAGAAAAGGACCTCCTGGGGGCCCACAGCCGGCAGGCATCAAGCCCACCGCCACACACGCCAGCCCACGAGGACAGGGGCTTTCACCCTCTGCTTGCGTTTCTGAACAGGTAGGTTGTGTCCAGAAAAGGCTTCTTTTGCAAAAGGAAAAGAGTACAAAGTTATTTCTAGTTTGAAAAGCTGCTCAAGCACAAACCAACCCAACCCTGCACTCGGTCAATGGCCAAGTGTTTGGAGCTTCTGTTTCTCCTCCTCCGAGGCCTGGGGACGCTGCCTGGGGGTCAGGGGGAGGGCTGAGCAGCCCAGCGTGCTCCATGAAAGGGAAATCCTAGGACCACCATGAGTCCAAAGTAGGGACTTGCGCTCAGCAGCGCTGCCAGCCCCTGGGATCCAGGTGGCCGCACCCAGATCGCCTGGACGTAGCCCACCTTTCAGTGCAAAGCACAAACAGGAACCAAGGCATGCCACCCACGGCTCCTGCCACTCGGCCTGGTGGCACGCAGAGCCACACTACCATCCCTCAGCCTCCCTGGTCTGGGCGGGCTCAGGACTGCATTCTGAGACCAGGAAGCAAATGCTGCTTCCAGAAAGAAATTAAAACTGCAACAGACCACTAGCTGATCCTCTCACAGGGCCAGCTATGAACTGAAAGTAGGGGACAGAGTGCAAAGTGACATGGGGTTCAAAACGGTGTGAGGTACGGCTGCCGTGGAGTCATGCAACACCAGCTCTCAGGGGGTCTGCCTGTCTCCCCAGACACCCAGACGCCCTGGGATCCTTCAGTGTCCTCAGGAACAGCCTCCCCCTGTGACGTGTCCAGCACCCACCCCATCCCTTGCCCCCTGTGACGGCCCCGCCACCCTCGGGCCCAGCCCTTACTGCTGCCCTCCAGGGTCAGGCCAGTGGGAGCTGACAGTGGCAAAAACACCAAGAAGTATGTTGAGTGGTCAGTCACGGCCACAAGCCCTTCACCCCTGCTGATGCTGAGACGCTCGTGTGACCAGAGGTCAGAGCGGCCGTGTCCACTCAGATGACAACACTGAGGCTCCTCCCCCCTCGGGGTACTTTGGGCATTCGGGGACGTAAGCTACGGTGGGGGGTAGGCAGCTAAAGAATGAGATGGCCCTGCGGTCACCACACCAACATCAAAGACACTGGCAAGGGGGGCCATGCAGAGGGCGGCAAGGAGCACCCACTAAGCCTGCCACACCAGAGTTCAGAACTCGGCTCCTCTCACTGGCTGACCTCCAGGACTGCTGTCACCTACTGAGTGCTCCCAACCCAACCCCATGGACAGACACGGGTGCCGTGGCTTCCTACCCACAAGGATGTAGGGGCCAGGGACATCCTGGCCAATGGCTAGGGAGCTGGGTGACATGGGCATGCTGGGCTGGAAAAGGAGCTGTCCTGGTTCCCAAGTCACCCAGAGGGGACACGGCACAGCCAAGGGTCTGGGACCAGAGCCTGAGGGTCTCTGTACGCCCATTTACAGGCACTCTGCAGACACAATGAGGTCACACGTGCAAGGCATCATTAAAACAGGTCTGTGTCAAACACATTCAGCCTTCCATCTCGCCTGTGTCCCAGCAGAGCGGGAACAGCCCCTCAATGTCCTCCCAACTGCACGTTAAAGCCAGCCATGCAGGGAAGCATCCTGTCTGTCAGAGAAGCAGAAAGGCTCTTGTTGCACCCACTGCTCTCCCCTGGGCCTGTGTCTCCAGGTGGGGCCCCTCTTCAGCCCACCAGGCTTGGGCTCTGTGCAGGAACACAGGGCCCCCAGCCCCGCCCCTTGGCCATGCCAGGCTAGGGAGAAACGCCAGGGCAGAAGCCTGGCCCCGTGGCCACCAGCCCAGCCACACTGGCTGGAGACAGACAGAAGGAGAGACAGAAAATGGCCATGGGGCCACCTCGGCCTGCTCCTGTGCCTACTGCCAAGGACCTCCAGCACCTGCTCCTCGAGGGAGTCCCCGAGGGGGTACCCCAGGGCTCCCATATCATGAAGGAAACAAAGGCAAATTGGGGCCCTGAAAGAGTCTGGCCCCATCTTGTGGCCCAACCCCGTTACGGCTGGGTGGGGGACACCAAGAGGTGGATCACAGAAGGAGGGAAGAGAAAAAGCCCAGCTGGGACCCCATTTCTCGGAGTCCCCCATCAGCCTATGGCAACACGTCCTGGGTGCTGGTCACAGAAGGGAAAACTGAGGCCCAGGGTGCTCAGAGCTAAGAGGTGGCACGGCCAGCTCAGAGCGCTCACACCACTGCACAGCCTCTTGGGCAACTGAGGCCCCCATGGGCACCCCCACCACTGCAGACAACCCAAGAGCCCCAGGGACACCTGACCTCGCCTCAGCTCCGGCACCCACCCCACTCAGGACACAAGCAGGAAAGCCCACAACCACCGTGCCCAGCTAGGAGTGAGGCCTCACAGGATGGACTGGAGTCTGAGGCTGCTCATTGCCTGCTTCCCCAGGGGGACCAGGCACGTCCAGATGGAGTATGTCGGATTTCAGAACCCAGCGAGCCCACCATTCCGGGGGGATGGGGGATCTCTCACACACACCCCCACCCCCAGAGCCTGGGATAACGTCCCAAATCAAACACAACATTCCGCAAGGAAACATACAAATTTTCATCCTAAGGATAAATAAGGATCACAAATGGCTTTTTCTCTGCTGCCAAGGGTCAGGTTTTGCTGTGAAAGAATTAGGAAAAAAAGCTCCATTCCCAGAGTTTCTGGTGTCCAAGGTGGAGCCGAGGATGGTAGCCGTGAGGACAGTTGCCCGTCACTGGGGTCAGCTTCTACACCCAGCCTGGGACTCTAGCACGTCACATGGGTCCAGCAATCACGGGTGGGCGAGGGTGGGTGGGCGGCGGCCCCGGGACTCCACCGCCTGAGCCAGTTTGCTAGAGATGCCTGCTTAAAAGTGAACGGAGGGGCATCTACTTCAACACTGGCCATTTGATAATCTTTCAGATTCAATGTCAATGCTTTGGGGGAGATAGTGGTATTGCGGTTATAAGTTTTCTAGAGCCATTACCTTTTAGAAACAGGTAACTCAAAGTCTTCCGAATGAGACCCACAGCTTGCTTCCCGATAATGGGGGTGGGGCTTGAAAATGAGCAGGGGTCTGGAGGAGACAGGACAAACCAGAAGCTGAGCACTCTGGGGGCTGTGGACTGCCCCTCCACTTCTGTCTGCACTGAAAGCGTTACAGCATCAGGAGAAGGGCGAGCCTCACCTTCCCTTGGGTGTTCGGGGCCCTGCACCCCCCACCCCTTCACAGCAGCTGTGAGATCTGGGGAACACGATCTTGCTCCCCACTCACCGGGGTGGAAAGAGGACCCCCATGCACGGGGTGGGTAAGTAGAGGTGCCAAAGAGACCACAGACCTGAGGACTAGACACAGACTTAGAAAATCTGTAAGCTGCAAGGTCTGCCCTCACCCCCAGCTGCCCCGGGGGAGGGGGTGTAGGTCGTGTCTCCTGGGGTAAACACACAGGAACAAAACGTACAGCTCCAATTCACTGACCTCAGAGCCCACAGGCCCACCTCATGCAAGCTGGCTGGAAACCATTCTTCTAGAATGTGGGCCTAAAGGTTTGTAAGCACACATAATGCAGGACCATTTAATTTCACCGTGAAGCCTCCCTGTAGCCAGGGAGCCTCCAGAATGTGCGCACAGGGCTGTCAGAGCACAGTGCCCCCCGCGCACCCATGGGCAGCCACTTCACTCCAGAAAGCTATTTACTGCAGATGACACCCCCTGGCGCGGGCAGCCCTCGCGGTCATGGAGCGCGGACTCCAACGTGGCCACACCCCACAGGGAAGTGGCGTGCCTCCCGGGGACAGCCAGGAAGCCTTCGCCGAGCGCCCACTCTGTGCGAGGCACCGTCGGGCAGGGATGGAGCCCAGTTTCTCAGAGGGGGAGACTGAGGCTTAGACAACCCGCCCCACTTTCCAGGGGGACACCCGCCAAGGCAGGAAGGCAGCACGTGCAAACTGGGTGAAGGTCAAAGTGCAGACAAGCCGCCTTTGACACAAGAGGATCTGAAACTGCCCAGAGCGGAAACTCAGATAAACCACAAAAACCCTCAAACACAAGTGAAAGCCAGAGATCCGGAGTCCTGGCGAGACCCTGAGGAGGGTTTCTGAAGTGGGCAGCCGGCAGGAGAGGGCAGGGGACACTGCCTGGTCACCCCACCCTCCGGAGCCACACACGCTCCACTCTGAGGGGCTCTGTGCCCCCTGGGGGGTGGGAGGGGACCCCGGCACTGCAGGCTGCGAGACAGGGGCTGGACTGGAGGCAGCGGGCCATCTCCCCACCCCTTCCCAAGGGCCTGGACTCAGCCTCTGGGACTCCCTCCTCCATGGAGAACTAGAAACCTGGAGAAAATGCAAAACTCCACCCAGGGACTCACTCAGCCCATGGGAACATCAGGAAAGACCTTGTTCAGGGTCCCTGGACAAATGAGGAGTGGGGGCCTCTGTCCAGTCGCCATTGTGGAAAACACCCCCACGACTGGGCAGCCGCTGCAGCAGCCCTCCCGGATGGAGGGAAGGGGCGTGAGAGACCCTGCCCCTGAGCCACAGGCGGCACCTGAGGTAGGCTGAGACCAATGCTCCTGGGCATCTGGGACCGAGGCCGGCGGCGGAGGGTGGAGCACCTTCAGCCTGGAGAGGCCGGGATGAAGCTGGGAGGGGGGGGCAAGGCATTTCCAGGCTGGCCTGGCCAAGAGCGAGGAGCCCTTCTTTGGGCCTAGGCCAGGAGAGCCCCAGCTTTCAAAGGGAGGGTCGAGGGGCCGTGGGGGAGGGACAGGTTGGGGCAAAGCTGCACAACTCTGCAGGGGCCTGGACCGCAGAAGGGCAGGGGCCGGCGCAGGTCCTCAGGAGACTCCTAGTGTGGGGGGCACCTGAGAACGCTGCCACTGAGGGGGGTGACCAGAGGGAGGAGTGAGTCCCCAGTCTTGGCTAGGGAAGGGGACAAGGGGCAGGGCTGAGCTTGCCTAGGCCCGCCTCGTCCTGCTCAGATACTCTTCAAAAACTCAGCCTCCTGAGGTGGGTGTGGGTGGGCTCACCCTCTCTCTGTGCCCCTGGGGGTCTCCGTGCCCGTGCAGGCCCCCCACTGCCACACTCCGGTCCGGGTCTCCTTATAGTCCACCCTGGCATGGCATCGGTAGGGGTCACACGAGCTCCATCTTCCGGGTGGGGCCAGACACTCAGAGGCGAAGGGGCACAAGGTCGCCCAGCCAGAGAGAGGCAGAGGCGGGCCCCCCACCAGACTCCCAGCCAACGCCTCTCGGAACCGCCTACCCAGCCAGCAGCCTGCTAGCTGAGTGCCGCCCCAGAGAGGGGCACCTCTGCCCCCAGGCAGCCAGGTGAGCCGCCACAGGGTGCACGCTGACCAGCGGCCACCCTGGGGCTGGCCATCCGGGTCTCAGGAAACAGGATCCGTGAGGCCAGGGTTGGCTTCCATGACAGATGGAGCCAACTGCCTCCTCCGGTGGGGCCAGGGGAGGGGACCCCAGGGGAGCACACAGGCAGGCTGGGCCCACCGCCCGCCTGGCCCTGCTGGCCGCTGCCTCCTGCCCACACTCTGGGACCATCCCACCCTGCCCAGACAGGGAGTAGTGTGGCCCCAGCCAGGGCCCCGACCCCAAAAGGTCTAGGTCACACCTGCCGTCCAGCAGCAAGGGACCCGCCCCCAGCTGGCCTCGTCCCATCAAACGTGTGGGCACTCCACCGGGCCGCTGTAGGACTGTTACAAGGCCCCAGATCTAGCAGGCAGATGGACTCATGCTGTGCTCCCCTCACCTTCCTGACGCCCCGCTGTGTCCTCCAGGCTCTGCACCCACAGCACCTACGGGGCGGGAGCCCCCAGCCCACCTCACACGCTCCCTCAACCCCATGTTTGCTAAAGTCTTATACTTCTCCCCAGCCCACTGGCCCTTCTTGAGGAAACCAAACTCTGAAGGCTCCTTTCTTGCCCGAACATCAGCCCTAACTCGAACCTGAGACCCCACTGCAGGAGGCGCCTCCAGCCCTGCCAAGCAGGGCTCATGGCTCAGCTGTGAGGGACCAGGCCAGTTGCACCCGCTCACCTCGGGGAGGCTCTGTCCCCATAGGTCTTTTGACCTCTCCCCTCGTACCTCCAGAAAGAACACAAAGAGACATGGTACCAGGGATGCCTCTCAAGGGGTGTAAGGCCCAGGGAATTTGGGGAGTTACACACGCTCGGAAACACTGAGTTCTGGCATCATTCGTTGGGAGAGTCCCAGCAACACCCATATGCACCCCTGCAGGGCACCCCCCAAGGCCAGGCCACAGGCTGCACTGAATGACACCTTCCATGGGTGACCCACAGCTCAAAGGAAGCGGTCCTCAGGGGACAACGGGAGAAGGCCAGGGTGACCGGCATCCCCACTTGGGCCGGGAGAGGGAAGGGGTGCTCTCTGGGTCAGGCGGTCTCCCTGAGGACGCAGAGAGCAGGTGATCCTGCACATGTACGGACGTGGGGGACCTGGCCCTGAGGGCGCCACAGTTCAGCATGCCTGCGGCTCCCCCTACCCGGGCAACATTCTAGAACAAGACTCTGGCGGATCTACCCAGTGTGGGGTACGGCCCCCAGGCCCTGGTGTGATCGATCCCAGGGAGACGGGAGCATCTCTCCTCTTAGATGGGCTGACGGGGACCAGACCACGTCTCAGACGGGTGCCGCTTTACAAACCACCGTCTTGGACTCCGGGGGCGGCACTCCGCGGACGCACGAAGGGAGCCCAGGGAGCTACTGCGACACCTGACGGGTCTGAATCCAACACGCCCACGAAGGCTAGACCTTGGCCCACCAGGGCCTTGCCTCTGCCCTCCAAACCTGCCCCTCAGAAACAAAGAGGGCGAGAGCAGGGACCTGCTGAGTGTCTGGCGCACGTGGTCATAAAGTGGGTGTTACTACAGCCCCCCAACACTGGAAATACTGCCCACAGTGGTGCTGTTACTAC
>NW_027397184.1:540942-552417 GCF_003265705.2 Callorhinus ursinus | reverse complement strand
GCCGCCCGCCCTGCCGCGCAGGGAACTTGCGCCTACGGGCGAATTTCCTGGTGCCCGCGGGAGGCGTGGAAAAGGCAGGAGCGCGGCCAGCACCGGCCCGCCCGCCGCCACTCCCGCCCGGGGACCCCGGAGCCCGGGGTTGGGGGGCGCCCTCAAACCCCAACCGCGCACCGTTGGGGCGGCGCGCACCTGCGGAGCCCCGTGTTTGTAAACAAACCGCGCGCCTAATTAGCCCGGCGGGGGCGCGCGCGGGGGCGGGGGCGGGGCGTCGGCGCGCGCGCAAGGGCGGCCCCGCCCGGGGAGGAGCCGCGCTCGGCCGCGCCCCCCTCCATCTACCCACCTCCAACTGAGCCCGCCACCGTGCTCGCGATCCCCGGGGCGCGCGGGGCCGAGAGCCCAATTCCGCCGTGGTGGGGAGGGTCAGGGGATGTGCCGACCCCTGCCCAAAGACCGCGCCCGCCAGCCTCAGTTTCCCCGTCTGCCCAGTGAGGGGCTGGAATGAGATGAAGGCCCCCATCCTGAGATTCCAGGAGTGGGCCACAAAGGTAAAAACAAGGAGCCTTGGCCCTTCCGTATTTTGGGAAAGGCTCAGCTCGTGGGCACGTTTCAGATCTTGTTTTGGACGGCCATTCCTCAGGTGTATACATAAGTACACTTTTATCCAGCTGTAATGTAAGGTGGACGCGTGTTGTGTAGGTTAGACCCCTATAAAAACGTCTAAAACAAAACAAGTTTTCCCCTGTGCTGACTCAACCCGCCAACTGGAAGGTCGAGTTTCTTTGTGTGGTCTGGACCCATCCCAAGTCGCTGGGGTCACTGGGTTTACTTTCAGGGTGAGCAGGAGTTCTGCCGCCGGAAATGCACACATCTTAATATTACGGAGAGTGCGGGCTCCGCGGGGCCCACTGAGCCACTCTGTCCTCCCAGGCTCATAGGTGAGGGAACTGAGCCGCTGGGAGGAGCAGTGACTTGCCCAGGGTCACAGAGTCAGTAAGCAGGAGAGAGCTGAGATGCCAAAGTCCCCCAGACCTGGGAAACAGCTTGCTGAAGAGGCCGAAACGTTCTCCGACCCTACCCGCTGCCCCTTTGTGTGTAAGAGCTCAGGACTTCTTGGGCACCTGGGTGGCTCAGACGGTTAAGCATCTGCCTTCGGCTCAGGTCATGATCCCAGGGTCCTGGGATCAAGTCCCGCATCAGGCTCCCTGCTCCTTGGGAGCCTGCTTCTCCCTCTGCCCCTCTCTCTCTCTCTCTCTCTCTGTCTCTCTGTCTCTCTGTCTCTCATGAATAAATAAATAAAATCTTAAAAAAACAAACAAACAAACAAGAGCTCAGGACCTCTTACACACCCCAGGTGACACTCCAGAGCAAGGCACTGGGGGGTGAGGGGGGTGGGGAAGACCTTGCCTTTCTAGTTTACAAACTGGGAGAAGGTGGAGGAGTGGATGGTGAGAATCTGCAGGCTGACACCTCAGACCCAGGGTCCTAGCTGCACCCCGCCAGAGCCCTGATTTGGTACCCCGGGGGTACCCCGGGTTTACAGACTCCTATGCTAGTCACCCCCAAGGCTACATTCCTTTCCTGCCATCTGAGTCTCATCCTCTGGGACATCCTGGGCACTCACCATCAGGATGATCCCACCTCACTCATCAGGCCAAAGCAAAGAGCCTCTCCACCTGGTCTTGGCCTTCCAGAGTCTGGCTGGAGTCCACAGAGGCTGCCCCTGACCAGCCAGGCTGTCAAGGCTGCCGGCCAAATGCCCAGGACCCTGATGAGCCTCCATGGGCCTTATGGTGACCCCAGAAGTATCCCACGAGGAATACAGCAGGAACCTGGGCCCTCCCTGGGGACCTCGGCTTGTATGGAAGGACCCAGGTCCCCACCTTTCCCTTCCTTGTGCCCACTGGTCCTGCTTGCCACTCGCGTTGCCCAGGTGGCTCAGTGGGGTAGCCTTCCGTAAGGCTGGAAGTCTCTAGGAAGCAGAATCTGCAAGAGGAATGTGACAGAGACTGGCCTTTGGGCATCTCAGCCCCTGGCTAACTACCTGTCAGGCCTAGTGCAGGGGCTCCTCCCTAGGGCCTCTGGAGAGGCAGGGCTGCCTTGGGAAGAAATTCAGGGTGGCCCCGATGCCCGACCCCCTACCAGCCCAGGCTCCTGGAGTTTCAACACCACTGAGGTTGGGCCTCTGGGGACTGCTGAGTGCCCGGAACAGAGTCACTTAATCTCCCCAAGCCTGGTTTCCTCATCTGTCAAAGGAGTCCAAAAATAGAACCTGAGTCTCCTGCTATGGGAGGGGGAAGGGGAGTGTGCCAGAGGCCTGGCCTGCGGCCCCCTCCCTTGGTCACGGCTCCCCTCTCCACCTCCGTCTCTCACTTACAGGGTTTGTTGATTGGATGATCCCGCTCCACTGTGGCAGCTCCATGAGAGCAGGGCTCCAGCCTCTGGGCCCACTAGGGGTCTGGCGTGAATGAATGAATTTTCTCTTCTGCACCCCTGTCCAGTCCTCCAGCCTCCATCTGCAAACTTCAGTGCAGCCAGACCTCCTGCGGCTAAGGCCCCTGCCCCGCAGGAGGCCTTAAAGCCTTGGCCTTAAAACTTGTCCTTGGCCTTAAACCCATATTCAGGCCGGGACGGGCCTGGGGTCTCAACTGCCTCCTCCTCTTCCGTGCAGTCTTTACCACCATGCCCCTGGAGGAACAGAGCAGTTGTTTATGTTACTGCATTATAGTTCATACACGAGTCTCTTAAAAGTTTAGTTATCGTGAGCCCTTCCCAGGAGACTGATCAGCCCTCAGAACAACTTAAAAAAAAAGGAGTTTCTGCCTCGGTGAACAAAGGCCGGGCTGCAGAGAGCTCTGGATGGTGAAGAGCAGAGGTTTCTAATTACACAGTCATTTATCGACCAGTTACTGTGTGCCAGACACGGTGTCAAGAGCTTACATACACAATTTCACTGAATCCCCGGTCTTACGGGGTAGGGGTGATTACGCCCATGTTACAGATGAAAATGGTGGCACAGTGAGGCTACATTCCTAGCCTGAGCCATGGTTTGAACCCAGATGAGGGTTCGCATTTCACCTGCAAGGTGTCTTCCAGGAGCCTGTGTTTTGGTAGGTGAGATGAGGTGCATATTTGAGGGCACGGATGCCCATGTTCACTAACTGGTGGTTCTCTTAGAAACTTGTGGGGAGCCCCCGTCAGGGGATGGAGCTTGGAGGTGAGCTTTCTCAGTTCCCCGTTTTCCCCTGGCCCCAGGTGGAAGATCGTTTGCATAAAAGCAATAGTAATGTCTTTAAAAGCACACAGTGCAGAGGTCTTGGGTGTGATCTGGGAGCTTGGGGGAACAGAGGGAGTGGGCTGCAGCCACAGAAGTGTGGTCACAGATGGGCAGTCCGCAGGAGGCAGGGCAGGAAGACAGGGGGTGGCCCCCAGAGCCTCAGTCTGCTCATCTGTAAAATGGGCGTAATATATGCCTGCCTCAGAGGCTTGCTGTGAGGACAACTATGGTAGAAGGACACATTCTCTAAGATAGTGTCCCCATCCGTTCATGTGTCTGCTGCATAGGGACCAGTGGAGGGCATGGTGCCCTAAGTCCCGCTTCCCGGCAGGGCAGATCCAACAGGAAACAAGACAAAGCCCCTGCCGTGGAGCGGACATGTTCCTGGGGACACACAGACTGTCATAAATAAAATAAGCCGTGTGCCTCACGGTGCTCAGTGCTGTGGAGAAAATTCAAGCCAGGAAAGGAGCCGGGGAGCTGACTAGTGGGGTAGTAGGGTCATGGCAGCTACCTATGGGAACTAGGACTGTGAGTGATTTCATTTTATTTTTCTCAACGATCATTTCTTTCTTCCAGGGCAAACAGGGATGACTATGTACCAAAAGTTGAGTTTTGTTTGAAGAAATGATCATCGTGATATAAAGGGAGAGGGGGGCTGGCCTGGGAAGTGCTCCAGTCTCGGGTCCCTGGAATCCTGGTTCAAAGTTTAGGTGCCCCTGGTGTTAGAAGGTGGTGGTGCCAGCCTCTTGGTTTGGCCACCCGTGAGAAAGCTATCTGCACTGATGTCCTGGGACATCATGGCCCTGTCTGTGTTCCCTCCTCTATATCCCCTGCTTCTGAGAAGGAACCCCAAAATTACAAGACAAGTATGTTCAGAATGATTGAAGATATACAATAAGTAATTTTTTTTTTTTAAAAGACTAGCAACGGGCACCTGGGCGGCTCAGTCAGTTGGGCATCTGCCTTCAGCTCGGGTCACGATCCCAGAGTCCCAGGACTGAATCCCACATAGGGCTCCCTGCTCAATGGTAAGTCTGCTTCTCCCTCTGACTGCCCCCCTTGTGCTCTCTCCCTCTCTCTCAAATGAATAAATAAAATCTTTTAAAAGAAAGACTAACAAAAAATTTGACATTTTGAAAAAAAATCTTAGACGTTCTAGAAATCAAACATATAGGCTACAGGGAAATTTGAAACTCAGAGGAAGGGATACTTAGTGGCTTAGACAATGTTCAAGAGAGAATTAGTTCCTAAGAGATAGATCCGAGGAAATCAACCAGAAGGGAGTTTAGAGGAGCAAAAGAGATGGAAAATTTAAAAATCAGAAAATTCAGTTAAGAAACAGGAAAGTGGTGTGATGTCATCTTTCTAAAAGGAACACCAGACAGACTGAATTAAGAAGTAAAGGGGAGAAGAAATCTTTGTACAGATAAGAGATGAAACTTTAACAAAATAGATGGAAGAAATGAATCCTTGGATTCAAACATAAGTCTCAAGTAGGATAAACAAGAGTGAATGCACCCCTAAATGTATCACAGAGGAACAGAAAACATCGAAGACAAAGAGATCTGACCAGCAATGGGCTGAGATGAACTCAGCAAAAATGGCAGAGCACAGAACAGGCCCGTAACTCCAAAGGGCCCGTAACTCCGCAGAAACATCAAACACAATTGGCAAAAGATGTCAGAATAAACTTTATCTGAACTCCGGAAACGAGTCAAAGGTTTATATAAACTGGGAAAACAATCAAGAAGAAGGCAGTTCAATCTCAGCTTTTAAGGAAATTTCTATTGAATAACTGGCAGACCACTGAGCTAATCAAACAGACGCTTTACTGGCCACACACAACACAGAATACTGGATTTACAAAATAAGCTCAGAAACATCAAACAACAGCAGCAACCAGCATCAACAAACCCTGGGGGAGGGGAGAGAATCTGACTTCCAGAGTTGCCACGTTATAATATTCAAAATGTCCAATTTTCAACAACAACAAAAAAAATCATGAGGCATGCAAAGAAATAAAGCATGGCGGGCACACGGGGGGGGGGGGACAAATGAAAAGAAACGGTCCCTTAGGAAGCAAGCCCAAACGTTGGACTTGCTGGATGAAGACTTTAAATAAGCTGTTAAAATGATCAAGAGCTGTGGGAAACCAGGCACAGAGGAGAAGGGAACCACAAGCAAGACATCTCACTAAATAGATAACAGCAGTAGACAGAAATTACTAAAAGGAACCAAATAGAAATTCTGGAGTCAAAAAGAACAGTAACTGAAACAAAAGGAGTCACTAGAGGGTGATCTGCAGCAAACCCGTGCAAGCAGAAGGAGAAATCACAGAACTTAAAGATAAGCCGATTGAGATGATCCAAACTGAGGAGAAGAAAGAAAAATGAACAGAACCTAAGAGACCTGCAGAATGCTATCCAGCATACTAATATATGCACAGTGGGAGTTACAGAAGCATGGGGAAGAACGGATTTTTAAGAAATAAGGGCGCCTGGGTGGCTCAGTCTTTAAGCATCTGCCTTCAGCTCAGGTCATGATCCCAGGGTCCTGGGATCGAGCCCCGCATCGGGCTCCCTGCTCCGCGGGAAGCCTGCTTCTCCCTCTCCCACTCCCCCTGCTTGTGTTCCCTCTCTTGCTGTGTCTCTCTCTCTGTCAAATAAGTAAATAAAATCTTTAAAAAAAAAAAAAGAAAGAAAGAATAGCCAAAAATTTCCCAAATTTGATGAAAGATAAGAATTTGCATAGCCAAGAAGCACAGAAAGTTTATCCAAGGTGGGAGAAACTCAAAGAGATCTGTATGCTGTAATCAAGATGTTAAAAGACAAAGAGAGAGAATCCTGGAAGCGGAAAGAGAGAAGGGACTCCTGTGTCCTGGGGGCCCTCAATAAGATCAAGAGCTTATCGGCCATCAGAAACCACAGAGGCCCGAAAGCAGCATGGTGACATATGCAAGTGCTAAAAGAAAACTAAAAATCCTGTCAACCAAGAATTCTATATCCAGCAAAACCGCCTTGCAAAAAAACCGAGAAATCAAGATATTCCAAGATAAACAAAAACTGAGAGGGTTTGTTGCTAGTAAACCTGCCCTTTGAGAAATGAATGGACAGCAGAGAGTAACCTGAGTCCACATGAAGAGAGAACAGGAAAGAGAAGTGCTTCAGTAGAAATAAAATCAGCAGTAATATATTTTGGTTAGTAATGCCTCTTCTCCACCTATGTGATTTATTTATTTATTTTTAAAGATTTTATTTATTCATTTGAGAGAGACAGAGAGAAAGCATGAGCAGAGAGAGGGAGAAGCAGATTCCCTGCTGAGCAGGGAGCCGGATCACGGGGCTCGATCCCAGGATGCTGAGATCATGACCTGAGCTGAAGGCGAACGCTTAGCCAACTGAGCAACCCAAGCGTCCCTCCACCTATTTGATTTAAAAGGCAATCGCATAAAACAGTAATTATGTCCCTGGGCAAACAGTGTATAAAGGGGCAATTTGTAACAGTAACAACATGAGGGAGGGATATAGAAACAGCATTTTTGTATGCTATTGAAATCAATCCAAAATAGGTTATTTTACATTAATATGTTGATTGTAATCTCCACAGCAACCAATAAGAAAATAACTAAAAAATATTTAATTTAGGGAAGAAAATGGTACAGCGGCAAACACCCAACACACAAAAAGACAGTGATGGAAGAACTGGGCACAAAAAGGGTATAAGACATATAGAAAACACACGGCAAAACAGCAAAAGTGCTTCTGTACAGGTAATTACATTAAATGTAAATGGGGGCGCCTGGGTGGCACAGTCGATTAAACAGTTAAACGTCCAATTCTTTGTTTCAGCTCAGGTCGTGATTCAGGGTCTGAGATCAAGCCCTGTGCTGGGCTCCATGCTGGGAGTCAGCTTGAGGGTCTTTCCCTCTCCCTCTACCCATCCCACACTCATGCACACACGCTCTCTCTCCCAAATAAATAAATAAATAAATCTTTAAATATAAATGGATTGAATTATCCAGTTAAAAGGCAGTGATTGACGGGATGGATAAAAGAAAAAAAACCATAATCAAACCATATGCTATCTACAAGAAAAGACTCACTTTAGAACCCAAGAAACAAGTTAAAAGTAAAAGAATAGAGGGGCTCCCGGGTGGCTCGGTCTGTGAAGCGTCCCACTCTTGGTGTCAGCTCAGGTCATGATCTCAGGGTCGCGAGATTGAGCACTGGGTCAGGCTCTGAGCTCAGCACAGAGTCGGCTTGGGATTTCTTCTCCCTCTGCCCCTCCCCCCCAAAATAAATAAATAAATACATAAATAAATAAATAAATAATATATATATTTTTTCTTAAGTAAAAGATGGGACGCCTGGGTGGCTCAGTTGGTTAAGCACCTGCCTTCGGCTCAGGTCATGACCCTGGAATCCTGGGATCGAGTCCCACATCAGGCTCCCTGCTCAGCAGGGAGCCTGCTTCTCCCTCTGCCTGCCACTGCCCCCTGCTTGTGCTCTCTCTCTCTCTCTCTGACAAACAAATAAATAAAATCTTTGAAAAGTAAATAAGTAAATAAATAAAGTAAAGGAATGGAAAAAGGTATTCCATTTGAACAGCGATCAAAACAGAGCTGGAGTGGCTATACTGATATTGGACAAACTAGACTTTGAGACCAAAATTGTTACAAGAGACAAAGAAATGCATAATGATAAAAGGTTTAATGTGCCAGGAACATGCAACAACAATGAACATGTAAGCACATTAATGACAGAGCCCCCAAACATGGGGCAATATGAAGCAAAAGCTAACAGAATCAAAGGGAGAAATAACAGTTCAACAGTAATAGTTGGGGACTTCAATGCTTCCCTTTCAATAACGGATGGAACAAGTAGACACAATCGGCAACAGGAGACACCCAGACCTCACCCTTACGTAGATCACTCTGCCCCACGGTAGCAGTGCACACGTGTTTCTCAAGGGCATGCAGAACATCTGCTGGGACAGACCACATGTTAAGCCACAGAACAAGTCTCAATAACTTGTTAAAAAGATTGAAATGATAGAGAATATCTCCTCTGACCACAGTCGAATGAAGTGAGAAATCAGTAACAGAAAGAAAATTTGAGGATTCACAAATATGTGGAAATTAGACCACACGCTCTGAAACGACAGATGGGTCAGAGAAGGAATCACGAGGGTTGATAGGAAAATACTCAACAGGGCGCCTGGGTGGCTCAGTTGGTTGAGCGACTGCCTTCGGCTCAGGTCATGATCCTGGAGTCCCTGGATCGAATCCCGCATCGGGCTCCCTGCTCGGCAGGGAGTCTGCTTCTCCCTCTGACCCTCCCCCCTCTCATGTGCTCTCTCTCTCTCTCTCTCTCATTCTCTCCGTCTCAAATAAATAAATAAATAAATCTTTAAAAAAAAAAAGAAAATACGCAACACATGAAAAAAAATCCAAACATACCAAACGTACAGGGTTCTGCAGAGTCAGCACCCAGAGAGAAATTCATAGCTATACTGTATCTATGATACAGTATAAAAAAAAAAAAAGAGGGTGCCTGGGTGGCTCAGTCAGTTAAGCTTCTTCCTTCAGCTCAGGTCATGATCTCAGGGTCCTGGGATCGAGTCTCATGTCAGGCTTCCTGCTCAGTGGGAGTTGGCTTGTCCTTCTGCCCCTCCCCCTGCTCATGCCCCTCTCTCTCACTCTCTCAAATAAATAAAATATTTTTTAAATATTTTATGTATTTATTTGAAAGAGAGACAGCAAGAGCGAGAGAGGGAACACAAGCAGGGGGAGTGGGAGAGGGAGAAGCAGGCTTCCTGCCAAACAGGGAGCTCGATGCGGGGCTCAATCCCAGGACTCCGGGATCACAACCTGAACAGAAAGGCAAACGCTTAACAACTGAGCCACCCAGGCGCCTCATAAATAAAATCTTTAAAAAAAAAAAAAAGAGGGGCACCTGGATGGCTCAGTTGGGCAAGCATCTGCCTTTTGCTCCAGTTGTGATCCCAGGGTCCTGGGATTGAGACCCGCATCAGGGTCCCGCCACATCAGGGAATCTCCTTCCTCTCCCTCTGCCCCTCCCCCCTGCTCGTGTTCTCTCTCTTACTCTCTCTTGCAAATAAAAAA
The DNA here is from genome assembly GCF_003265705.2 of Callorhinus ursinus. Classification (NCBI taxonomy): domain Eukaryota; kingdom Metazoa; phylum Chordata; class Mammalia; order Carnivora; family Otariidae; genus Callorhinus; species Callorhinus ursinus. Next base: position 543,016 of record NW_027397184.1, on the reverse strand, counting down.
ATAAATTCTTAAAAAAAAAAAGAGGAAACATCTCAGATCAATCAGCTGAACTCCCACCTAAAGGAACTAGAAAAGGAACAAACTAAACTCAAAGCAAGCAGAAGGAAGGAAACAATATAGATCAGAGTGGAAATGAATGAAATAAAGAATAGAAAAGCAGTAGAGAGGACCAGCTAAACTAAAAGATGTTTAAAAATTAACGTTCAGGGGCGCCTGGGTGACTCAGCCGGTTAAGTGTCTGCCTTCAGCTCAGATCATGATCCCGGGGTCCTGGGATTGAGCCCCATGTCTGTTGGGATCCCTGCTCAGTGGGAAGTCTGCTTCTCCCTCTCACCGCCTTGCTCATTCTCTCACTTTCTGTCTCTCTCTCTCAAATGAATAAATTAAAAAAAAAAAAAGTCCACAAAACCAACCAGTCTCTAGGTAGATTGGCCTGGAAAACACGAGAGAAGCTCATACTACCAGGTTCCTGCTGCCCTTACAGAAATAAACTGGGCTCTAGGAGAGCCCTCGAAGCAATGATGTGCCGACAAACTCAATAACCTAGATGAATCGGACAAACCCTCAGGAATGCACACACTGCCAAAACTGACTTGAGAAGAAACACAAAACCTAAATAAGCCTAAAATAGGTAAACAGATGGAACAGGTGTTCAAAAACTTTCAACAGAGGAAAACCCAGGACCACATGGCCTCATTGACAGATTCCATCAAATGTTTAACGAAGAAGGAACACCAATGCTTCTCAGTCCCTTCCAAACATAGAGGAGGGGGCACTTCCCTGTCACGCATGAGGCCATCATGACCCTCGTACCACAGCCAGACCAACACCCCTTGTGGATGCAGGCACAGAAATCCTCCACCAAAGGCTAGCAAGCAGCAGATGAAGAGGATTACACAACAAATGGGATTTATTCCAGGAACGAAAGAGCGGTTCAACATACGAAGATCAGTGAATATAATACCACCATATTAAAAGGATTAGGGAAAAAAAAAAAACGAAGATCATGTTATGGGGTGAATTCTGTCCTCCTCTCTCAATTTGTATGGTCATAAGTTGTAACCCTCATTAACCTCGGAATGTGACTGTACTTGAAGATAGGGTCTTTAAAGAGGTAATTAAGTTAAAATGAGGTCATCGGGGTGGGCCCTAATCAAAGATGACAGATGCCCTTATAAGAAGAAAAACTGTGGAGGCTGATGTGTACAGAAAGAACAATCTTTTCAGCAAATGGTGCTGGGATAACTGGATATCCATGAGCAAAAGAAAAAAATTGGACCCCTTCCTCACACCATATACAAAAATGAACTCCAAGTGGATCAAAAACCTAAAGGTAAAAGGTAAAACTATAAAAGAGAAAACATGGGAATAAATCTGCACAACCTTGGATTTGGCCATGAATCCTTGGCAGAAAATAAGCAACAAAAGAAAAAAATAGGTAAATTTGACTTCATCAAAATTAAAAACTTTTGTGCATCAAAGGACACCCTCAAGAAAGTGAAAAGACAACGCCCCAAAATGGGAGAAAGTATTTGCAAATCATGTATTTGATAAGAGTCTTGTATCCAAAATATATGAAGAACTCTTGTAACTTAACAGCCCAAAGACAAGCAACCCAAATTAAAAACAGGCGAAACACTTGAACAGACCTTAATGCTTAAGACCTTAATAAGACGTAATAGACTTTTGTATCTCCAAAGACGGTCGAGAAACAGCCAACAAGCACACGAAAAGAGGCTCAACACCATTAGCCATCAAGAATGTAATGTCAAGGGCACCCAGGTGGCTCAGATGGTTAAGCGTCTGCCTTTGCCTCAGGTCATGATCCCAGGGTCCTGGGATCGAGTCCCACATTGGGCTCCTTGCTCAGTGGGGAGCCTGCTTCACCCTCTGCCTGCCACTGTACTCTTGCTCTCCCTGGCAAATAAATAAATAAAATCTTTTAAAAAAAAAAGAATATAAAGATCAAAGCCACAATGAGAATACCACTTCATACCCAGGAGGTTGGCTGTTTAAAAAAAAGAAAGAAAGAAAGAAAGAAAGAAAGAAAGAAAGAAAGAAAGAAAGAAAGAAA
>NW_027397184.1:400218-540932 GCF_003265705.2 Callorhinus ursinus | reverse complement strand
AAAGAAAGAAAGAAAGAAAGAAAGAAAGAAAGAAAGAAAGAAAGAAAAACAAAGAAAATAACCGGTGTTGGAAAGGATGTGTAGAAATTGGAGCCCTTATACATTGCTAGGGGGGATGTGAAATGGAGCAGCCCCTTTGGAAAACAGTTTGGTGGTTCCTGAAAAAGTTAAGCGTAGTGTTACCATATGACCTAGCAGTTCCACTCTCGGTTATGCACCCAAGAGAACTGAAAACAGGTGTTCCAAAGAATTGTACACAAATGTTTAGAGAAGCATTATTCCTAATAGCCAAAAAGTGGAACCAACCCCAATGTCCCTCAGGTGATGCATGATCAATAAAAGGTGGTGTGTCCACACAGGGGATATGATTCAGCCACAAAAAAGAAGGACTGACACCTGTTACGACGTGGATGGATTTAGATGAGGCTGTGCTGTGAGTGAAAGAGACCACACAGAAGATTGTACACGGTGCTATTTCATTGACATGGAATGCCTATAGTTGGCAGATCCACAGAGACAGAAAGCAGGTGAGTGGTTGCCAGGGGCTGGGGGGAGGGAGCACAGGGAATGATGGCTTAAATGGGTGTGGGGTTTCCTTTGGGGGTGATGCGTCGCGTTGGACATGGGTAGAAGCCACACGTGGCCTTCACTCTCCATTTGCAGGATGGAGGATCCCCCACCTGACCAGCCCTGGCTCCCTCCCTCAGACTTTGTTCACGGCGCGTTACTTTGGGCTTCTAGCTCTCAAAGCTGGTATTAACCCCAATTGATCTAACAGGAGCGATGGGAGGGGAGGGGAGAGGGTAGGACTCTGAGGTCTCTCTGCACTCGGCAGGATGGAGAATTGGGAAGGTCCCCACAGAGAGTATAGCAGTAGCATAGCTAACTTACAAGCCGTTAACAGGACACCAGAAAATGAGTTGTTCTCTGTCACATGCACATGTGCGTGCTTGGGGAGGAGGTCAGTGAGGGTTTGGAATAGTGGACATCGGCTGTTGACAAGCAGCACTGGCGATCGGAGGGTATGCGTTTCAACGTCACACGGATCTGGGCTTGAGCCCTAACTGTCCCCCTTGTCATGTGGCCTCCAGCTGGTTGGTAAACCCCTCTGAGCTTTGGTTGCCTCCGCTGTGAAGGGGAAATGATAGGGAAGCTACGTGTCAGGGTTCTGGGGGTAACCGAGATGGTGCACAGCCAGATGGAACAGAAGGGCCCTGGCCACAGCCCAGAGGCATGAGCTGAGGACTTGGGCCTGACAGCGAGGGAGGGAGTCCTGAGAGGTGGCAAATGAAGGGCAGACGCGTGGGGCTCCCCGCCTTGGGCATAGGCACCCCCATCTCCCAAATGCCCTAATTAGGAACTGGTGTCATACCCTTGACTCCCACCACCTCACTCCCCACATCCAGTTGGCCGCCACCTCCTATAGGTTCTACTTTCTAAACATCACTCCAGTATGTCCGCTCCTTCCCTTTTCTTGTAAGACCACAGCAGCCTCCGGCTTCCACAGAGCAGTGGGAGGAACATGCCTGTGGAGGCTGTGCAGTCTCCAGCCTGGCCTGCAACTCCCACATGCTCCAGCCAATCACATCCTGGCCCTCAGACTCACCAAACTCCTTCCTGCCACAGGACCTTTGCATAAGCTGTTTTTTCTTCCTGCTTGGAACACTCCTCTCCTCTGCCGGGCTTTCCCTGGCTCCTGCTACTTACCTTTCCTGTGTTCCCTCCGGCTCTCCTCCTCAGGGAGCCTGCCTGACCATATCCACCCTTTTTATCCCTCACACACATCACAGGACTCGCTCCCACTGTGGGGCACAGCTCTTTGGCTCTATGTCGCTCCCAAGGGCTGTGGTTCCGTGGCTGTATTAGTCTCCTTGTCCATGCCTGGTGCTTAATGAGCTCCACAAACAATGTTTGGACTGATCTGTCCAGTGTGGCTCTCAGCCCGTGGGTTGTGAATGCCAGGCGGGGCTCCGCGCAGGGCCCTTGTCAGTGGGTGAAGGGGAGACACCAGGAGCGGATGAAGTCGGTTCGGTGGCCCTTGGTGTGTGGCTGCTTTTGTCATGATAGCTGCTCATTTTACTAATTTTATGTATATATTTTTTAAAGATTTTTTAAAAAAGATTTTGTTTATTTATTTGACAGAGAGAGAGATACAGTGAGAGAGGGAATGCAGCAGGGCGGGTGGGAGAGGGAGAAGCAGGTTTCCCGCTGAGCAGGGAGCCCGATGCGGGGCTTGATCCCAGGACCCTGGGATCATGACCTGAGCTGAAGGCAGACGCTTAACGACTGAGCCACCCAGGCGCCCCTAAAGATTTTATTTTTTTAAGTCATCTTTATACCCAACGTGGGGCTCAAACTCACAACCCCGAGATCAAGAGTTGCATGCTCCACTGACTGAGCCAGCCAGGCACCCCTGTAGTTGCTCATTTTAGGAAGATTTGTAGAGCTCTTTGAATCAACGTTAAGCCTGGTCCTAATAGTAGATCATCCCTTTCCTTAAGCAGGAGAAGTCCATCCAGACGTTCTAGTCCATCTGCACTCGCTGGTGTGCTTCTGCATTCTTGGGGACAGGGCTGTGACGCCAAGCTGAACCTTCTCTAAAATACAGACGGAGGGGCGCCTGGGTGGCTCAGTCGTTAAGCTCAGGTCATGATCTCAGGGTCCTGGGATCCAGCCCTGCATCAGGCTCCCTATTCTGAGGGAAGCCTGCTTCTCCCTCTCCCACTCCCCCTCCTTGTGTTCCCTCTCTCGCTGTGTCTCTCTCTGTCAAATAAATAAATAAAATCTTTAAAAAAATAAAATACAGAGGGAGAAAATGGGGTGTCATGCTCTTGAGAAGTCGTCTTCCCAAAAGCCTTAGGATGAAGCAGAAAGTCAGTATGGGGGAGGGGCGGCAAAGGTGGGGGGAGGGTGTGCACACCTGCACACCTGCCTCTCCTTCCAGGTCCTCTGTCCCTGTTGTCGCCTGGCTGCTCTCTCTGAACCACCTTACATACAGGAACCCAGCACCCCACCCAGATGGCCCTTCCCTCCCCCAGCCCTGCGCTGGCCCCGGACTGCCACATCCCACCCCCCAGGCCCCCACTCTGCACAGGGGCTGTTACTGACCTGCCTTACACACAGACAGCAGAATGCGGGCAAAGGGGATGTGTGTGTCAGTAGTGTTGGAGCCAGGATCAGCCAACAGCCCTGGGCTTAGCCACGAGCTTCCCCTGACTCGTGTCCATGCTCCCAAAGTTCTGCACACAACACCAGGGGGTCCACAGAGGCCGGGGGTGGGGGGACCCCGGTCAAGATATGGGTCAACAGGGGCGCCTGGGTGGCTCAGTCGGTTAAGCAACTGCCTTGGGCTCAGGTCATGATCCTGGGGTCCTGGGATCAGGCCCCACGTCTGGCTCCCTGCTCAGCGGGGAGCCTGCTTCTCCCTCTCCCTCTGCCTGCTACTCCGTCTGCTTGTGCGCGCGCTCTCTCTCTCTGCCAAATAAATAAATAAGATAAAATAAAATAAAAGATATGGGTCAGTGAGTGGAGCAGGGAGTGGCCGTGCTACATAACCGAGGTGACCCCCAGAGCTTTGCAGGGCTGGGACAACACTGCAGAGGGAGCTGCAGCCCTGTGGGTCACCCAGGGGCCCGACTTCCTCGGGGCCCCACCTGCGCCCGGGGCAGCGAAGGGCAGCAGTGCCACCTGCAGCAAACAAAGACTCGAAGAAGGACGGAGACCTGCCTCTGGTGTGGAGTGCCACCTCACCGAGGGAGCCAGAGCCCCCGATGCGCTCTCCGGGCGCCACAAGCGTCTCGTGGGTAAGCCCATAGGTGTTGGCTGATCCCACCTTGGGAGCACGGGGGCAGTGGCTGCACTGGGAGCAGGGGCTCCCCTATGAGGATGGGTTCTCTCGCCTCTCCCATTATCTGTCACTTCTTTATTGGTGCAGACTCGTGGACATCTATCTTACACTCTGGGTTGTGATCCAGGATGATGTGTTTTTCCCCCTCAAACCGCTCCAGCTGTGATGGCTCTTTCAGGTGGGCTCCCACAGCCCTGGACACAACCCGCCCTTTTGCTTTTCGAGCAATCTCCTTACTTTCTGGCACAACAACACTCTCAAAAGCTGTCACCCCAACTCTCCAGCTGATTAACTTAATCTCTTGGTAAGTCCTTATGAAGCACCTCCTGGTATACCCACTGCTGTCATGGCACCAGGAATAAAGTCAGTGTTCGTAAAATATTTGTCCATCCTTCTGTTCGGCAAAGGGCAGTTGGTCAAGCCGCTGCTCTGTCTCCAGGGTTGTACCCAGCTGGGGGGATTCTGGAGAACGTGTTGGGAGGAGGGTCCTGCCCTTACAGAACATACCCTCCAGTGGGGCAAAGAGACCCAAAACCATAACTGTAGCAGCACCTGTGTAGTTAGAACGGTGATGAGGTGTATGCAGAAGGAAGTTGGGAAAGTTTGGAGCCCTTCGAGGTAGACGGAGACAGTGAATCTTGGCTCTACACTGACTCTTTGGAGCAAGCCACCATCACAAGCCTCTTGGTGACCACATGGCACGTGACAGTTTGCAGAGATCCTTTCTAGAACCCTTCCCCATGCTGCAGGGGGTGGGGTGCGGGGCCCTAGGATGGTGAAGAGGACTTGCATACAGGTCTTTCTGAGTGGCCCCAGTGTGGGATGGCAGTGCTGGTGGAGCGGCATCACCACGGCGACCAGCCTCCCATCCTGGCGCCCTTGGCGGACCCACTCCAGTCTCCAGTGCCAGAATGGGGACCCAGGGCTGGCTAGCAATGACACATACAAGGCAGGCTGGTGTTCTACGCTGCTGTGGGAGGCTGGGCCTCGGCACCCAGATGTCAACATACGTGGTGAATCTGGGATTGGCACAGGATAGATGCTCACTCCCTGGAAATGAAATGAAGAATCCAGAGCCTTAGGTATTAGAGGAAGCACTGCCTCCCATCTTCACCGAACTGAGGAGAAGCGAGGAAAGAAGGAGGAAAGAGAGAAAAAGAAGGAGGAATGTATGCACTTATTTATTAATAGTTGGGGAAACTGAGTCAGAGGAGGGCTGCAGGCAGGCCTGAGGATCCCTAGAAAACCCAGCTGCCTGGCTTGGTTGGCAGCTGAGTTTCTACAGATGGCATGAGTCTACCTCATAAATGCACAGACTGGGTGTGCTAAGTTGGGGGCATGGGCTTTCTCTCTTCTGACCCTAAGCTACAGCCAGAGCTGAGCATCCCCCAAACCCCAGGGTCATTGCCTCCAATTTGCTCCCCTTCCCATGGTCTGGATGCCTACCACTGATATTCATTGCTACTCAAAGAATCTTTGGGATTGAAGGGCTGAGTGTGGGGCAGGGCATCTCGTGGGCACCAGGGAGTGGTTCTGACCCTCTGCTTTCAACAGGGTGGACTTGGGGTGGGGGAGGGTGATTTTAGACCTTGTGATGTCCCTGGAGTAAAAATCACATTTGTCCCATTGCTTACAGTATACCCTCAGCACCCGGCACAGAGCAAACTCTTGATTGACATTTGTTTAATACACAAATACAGCATAGCCTGGGTTTCCATCTCAGGGAGGAGATTCTGAAACTTGCCCAACCAACATTCCCCACGGCAGGAAAACCTCTGATCATCAGCAGGATGTTCTGGCTCGGTCATCTGACATACATCCCCTTTGCTTGCGTTTTCTTGTAAGGCGGGTTCCCACTGTCCTCTAGGTGTCTGTGTGTCTTCCCAGGAAGTCACAGTACACCACCTTCTCACAGTTGGGCAACTGAGTGGGAGAGAACAGTGGGGGCATCTTGGGTCCATGAGCCAGGGGTCTCTGGTCTTGAATCTCAGCTCAGTACGATGTCTCTCTGCCCATGTTTTCCTCCTCTCTCAAATGGACATATCTCGTTTGTGGATTGAATGAGATCATGTGGCAGAAATGCTTACCTGGCAAAGTAGAAGAACTCAGTAATTGCTATTTGTATTATGGCCATCATAAAGATGATGCTGATGTTGATGCTGATGCTGTGATGTCTTGTCTGGACTGTGTACTGGCCTCCTGATGGCCTTTCCTGTATTCTGTTCATCCAACCATCAACCATCCATCCATCCATCCATCACTGATTAACTACAATAGGCAGGCACTGGGATGTTGGTTAAGTCCTCAAGTCTAAAGCAGACTCAGGGTATACCATTTCCTAGTTCAAGATGAACCAGGGGCGCCTGGGTGGCTCAGATGGTTAAGTGTCTGCCTTCAGCTCAGGTCATGATCCCAGGGTCCTGGGATCAAGCCCTGCATTGGGTCCCTACTCTGCAGGAAGCCTGCTTCTCCCTCTCCCACCCCCCCCTGCTTGTGTTCTCTGTCTGTCTCTCTCTGTGTCAAATAAATAAAATCTTAAAAGAAAAAAAAAGATGAACCAGCAACATTTTTGGAGGGCTACTGGTGGTATTTATCAAATTTAATAACTTCTGTTTTGGGGAAGATGGAGCAGAGACATACTTCTCTGTATTCCTCCAGCTAAGTACAACTAAGAACCCTGAACATTATATATAAAACATAAGAAGACTCCAAAAAAGCAAAGAGAAGAAGGCTGCTGTGGATCTCAGGACCCAAGGAATGCCATGGTGGTGAGTTCCCCAGGTTTTCCTTCAGCCTCCTATATTGTAGTTGAAAAGCCAGCAACCTGGAAATGAACAGTGGGTAGGGACACAAAAACTCGACAAAAGCCTGCTGCCTTGAGCCAAAGGACCAGAAAAGGGACAATTTAACAAGACAGAAAACTTTTAGACAATAACTATTCTTCTGCAGTTCAATATCACCAAAACCATAGTGGCATCACACTGCCCCAGCCAGCAAAAGGCCAATTAGGGAGCAAACTTCTTCCCTCACCAGGCTGTACTGGGGCACCTCACCTCCACACACTTTGCTGGGTTTATATCAGAGAAGGGCAATTAGGGGGCCAGGAATTTCATTCCTGCTGGCTGGTGACTCCCTCCCCTCACTGCTGCAGTGTATGTGGAGGCCATGTGGGGAGCAGGACCAAGGCACTCCCACCTCTTCCAGCCAGGGAGGCATTGGCGGGAGCCCACTGGGGAGCTGGAACTCTGACCATCGGCACTAACAAGGAGCAGCTCCCTCAGGTGAGGGCTGGACTTGTTTCTCCATTTGGCAGCAACAATGAAATGGTACCTCTCATCCCATCCCCTTACCGGAGCAAAGTCAGAGGAAGCCAGCTAAAACAGGTTCACATAAGACCCAGAGCCTCATAATATAATACCCAAAATGTCTAGGTTTCAATTAAAAAACAAACAAACAAACAACAAAACAGTGGTCATACCTAGAGCCAGGCAGATCCCAAAGAGAATGAAAAAAAAACAAGTAATAAATGTTAACACTGAAATGAGACAGAGGTCTTCCAATGGTGTGTCAAAGATTTTAAAGCAGTCATCATAAAATGGCTTTGGTGAGTAGTTGCGATCACACTCAAAACATGTGAAAAAAAAATAGAAAGTCTCAGCAAAGAAAGATAGGATATAAAAAAGAACCAAGTGGAAATTTCAGAACTGAAAAAAACAATAACTGAAATTTAAAAACTCAATGGATGGGCTCGGACTCAAGAGCAGAATACAGAGGAGAGAAGAATGATGAACTGGAAGATAGAACATATGAAATCACCCCCCTGAACAACGGAGAGGAAGTAGACCAAAGGGGGGAAAAAACGCAAACAAGAAGCAGAGTCTCAGGGGCCCATGAGATTCTAACAGAAGGTCTAACATTCATGACATTGGCTGGATTCCCAGAAGGAGAGGACAGAGGGGCAGAGCATAAAAAGTAGTCAAAGGAAAGATGGCTGAAAACTCCCCAAATCTGGCAAAAGACACAAACATGCCCACGGATTCCAGAAACTGAGTGAACCTCAAACAGTTTAAACTTGAAGAAATCCGCACCAAGACACATCATAGTCTAAGTGCCAACCGTTAAATACAAAGAGAGCAATCTTGAGAGCGGTGAAAAAGAAACCTCCCTTATCAAAAAAATATTGAAGGAAAAAAAAGAATCACAGCAGATTTCTCATTGGAAACTATGGAGGCCAGAAGGGAGTGGAATAACATTTTTAATTCATTGAAAGAAAAAGCTGTCAATTCAGCAAAAATATCTTTCAAGAAGGATAAAGACTTTCTCAGATGAAGGAAACAAAAGAATCTGTGACCAGCAGACCTTCTTTAGAGAAGTTCTCAGGCAAGAGGGACACGAAGCAAGAGGGAAATTCGGAATGTTGGGAATGATGGAAGAGCAACAGAAATTATAAATATCTAGGCAACTACACAAATTTTTTTCCTTTTAATTTTTAAAAGATATGCATGATAGTTGAAAGACAAAAATATTGCATTGTCTAGTGGGATTTTCAGTGTATTTGGGCCTGATACCTGTGACAACTATAACATAAAGGCAAATGGGGAAAAGGATGAACATGCTACATGCTGGTGAGGATCTATGTTCTCCCAGAAGTGGTGAAATATTGACATGACATAGATTATGAGGTAAACTTAGAGATATACTTGTTAGCCCCACACAATCCACTAAAAAAGTGCATGCACAAAACACATAGTCAAAAAACCCAACTGATAAATTACCCAACAGATAATTTTTTAAGGGCAGGAAAAGACAAATGTAGGTTAAAAAAAGGCAAATAGAAAATAATAATACAACGGTAGAACAAATCCAGACATGCCAATAATTACATTAAATGCAGTGCTTGTTTCAGCAGACATACACTAAAGCTGGAATGACACAGAGAAGACTAGCATGGCCCCTGATCAAGGATGATACACAAACTCGTGAAGTATTCCATATTTTTACTCAACACCCAAAAAACAATCCAGTTAAAATGGGCAGAAGACATGAATAGACATTTTTCCAAAGAAGACATACAGATGGCTGACAGACACATGAAAAAATGCTCAACATCACTCATCATCAGGGAACTACAAATGAAATCCACGATGAGATACTACCTCATACCTGTCAGAATGGCTAAAATTAGCAACACAAGAAATACCAGGTGTTGGCAAGGATGCTGAGAAAGGGGAAACCCGCTTGCACTGTCGGTGGGAATGCAAACTGGTGCAGCCACTCTGGAAAACGGTATAGAGGTTCCTCAAAAAGTTAAAAATAGAACTACCCTACGATCCAGCAACTGCACTACTAGGTATTTACCCAAAGGATACAAAAATACAGATGCAAAGGGATACATGCACCCTAATGTTCATAGCAACATTATCAACAATAGCCAAATTGTGGCAAGAACCCAAGTGTCCATGGACTGATGAATGGATAAAGAAGATGTGGGGTGTATGTGTGTATGTGTGTGTACGTATAACATATGTATATGCACACACACACAATGGAATATTATTCAGCCATTAAAAAGAGTGAAATCTTGCCATTTGCAATGACGTGGATAGAGCTAAAGTGTATTATGCTAAGTGAAATAAGTCGATCAGAGAAAGACAAATACCATACCATTTCACTCATACATAGAATTTAGGAAACAAAACAGATGAACATATGGGAAGGGGTAAAAAGAGAGAGAGAAACAAACCATAAGAGAAACTGAGAAAAGAAAGAGAAAAGAAACTGAGGGCTGATGGATGGAGGTAGGTGGGGGAGGGGCTAGATGGGGTGGGGATTAAGGGGGACACTTGTTGTGATGAGCACTGGGTGTTGTACGTAAATGATGAATCACTAAATTCTACTCTTGCAACCAATATTACACTATATGTCAACCAAGAATTTAAATAAAAATTTGGAAGGAAAAAATAAAAATAAAATAAAATGCGGTAATATCTGTCGAAAAAATTAATGCAACTGGCTTCCCTACAGTCAGTAATAATAGACCTTACACTTACAAGTTTGTTAAGAGGGTAGATATCATGTTAAATGTTTTTTACACAACAGAATAAAACATAAATGGTCTAAACACACAAAAGAATAAAGATAAATTGTCAAAATGGATTAAAATCCATGACCCAACAATAGGCTGTCTATAACGAGCTTCAAATACGATAGAGATGGGTTAAGAAATCAAAGGATAAACTGATGTATAAATACTAGTCAAGGAATCCGGAGTGGCTACGTTAATGTCATAGTAGAGTCCAGAGCAAGGAAAACTACCAGGGATAAAGAGGGAAATGACATAAAGATCCAAGTGTCACTTCACCACGAAGACATAACAATCCTCGATGTCTATGCACATAACAACAGACTTTTAAAGTACATGATGCAAAAATTGTTGGGCCTTAACCTATGCCTCACCCCTAATACAAATGCTAACTCAGTCTGGATCATTGACCGGAATATATGATGCAAAACTATGACTTTTTTGGAAGAAAATCTTTGTGACCACAGATTAGGCAGAAAATTTGCTATGATGCCAAACACGCAATTAATAAGAGAAAAAAATCATAGAGGGGACTTCATGAAATTAAAAAAAAACCTTTGCTTTGTGAAAGTCTCAGCTAAGTGAATAAAGATGAGATACAGACTGGCAGAAAACATTTGTAAATTGTACGTCCTACAAAGGATGGTGTCCATACTCTAGAAATAACGCTCACTACTCAACTATAAGAACACAAACAACTCGTATAAAAAAATAAACAAAATATTTCAACAGACACTTCACCAAAGGAGATACAGAGATTATAGACAAGCACACCATTAGCCACGGAGGATTGTAAATAAAAACCATAGTGAAATGTCCAAAAGAATGGGAAGCAGGGACTCAAACAGGTATTTGCATACCCAAGTTCACAGCAGAGCTTTTCACAATAGCCAAAAAAAAAAAAAAAAGATGGGAGTAACTCAAATGTCCCTCAATAGATGGATTAAAAAATGTGGTCTATACACACCACAGAATATTATTCAGCCATCAAGAGGTATGATTTCCTGACACCTGCTACCACATGGATGAACCCTGAAGATGTCATGGTAATGAAACAGACACAAAAGCACAAATGCTGTATGATTCCATTTATATGAAGTACCTAGAACAGGCAGATTTATAGGGACAGCGAGTAGGAGCGAGGTTACCAGGGGCTGGGCACGGGGGAGGTGGAAATAGGAAGTTTCTGCTTCACCAGTGGGGTTCAAAATGATGCAAAAGTCCTGGAGATGGGCTATGCTCACAGATGTACAATGTGCCGACTGTATTTAAGGCCACACTAAATTATATGCTTTAAAAATGGCCAAACGGTCAATTTTATGTGATGTGTGTTTACCCACAATAAAAAAGCACTGTCAGCAAACCCACAGTGAGAAACTACTACAGATCTACTAGCAGGGATGGGGGAGGGGTGGTGAGAAAACCCGCCCTAGCCGAAAATCAGTCTTGCCAAAAGATCCAGCAATCCCTCTCCTCGGTATGGCCTCGAGAGAAATGAAAGTCTATGTTCACACAAAAATGTCTACAGAAATGTGGGTAGCAGCTCTGTCCACGATCGTTTCAACCTGGAAATGACCCACGTGTCCTTAAGCAAGGGAACCGTTAAAGGTGGTCCGTTCGTGCGAGGGGTCACCCCTCAGCAGTGAGAAAGGACAGACTCGACACAGGACCACCTGGGTGACCCTCAGAGGCATGATGTTGCCTGAAGGAAGCCAGTCTCAAAGGTCACTCGCTGTGTAATTCTACTTCTAGACCATTCTGGAAAAGACAAAAACCCTAGGGACCTGGAACCGGTTGGCGAGGGCCAGGGAAGGGGGAGGATCTGACTGCCAAGGGGCAGCGGGAGGGGATCTGGGGGTTTGGAAGTTGACAGTCCCGAAGCTGGTGCTGGTGACCCTGGTCTATTCGTGTGCACGACTCGCACAACTGTGTAGACTGCCCCCTTCAATTTTATGACATACTTCGAAAGGAACAGGAGGAAAATATTTGAGAATAACTGTACCTTCTGAGTGCTTCCTGGGTTCTAGGCCCTGCACTGAGCGTCCCACGTTATTGGTGTAAGCATCCTTGAAACCCCAGGTGAGTCGGTCTGACCATTCCCATTTTACAGATGAGAAAACTGAGTTGTAGGGAGGCGCCTGGGGGTGTCTGACTCCAGGACTCGGACTTTTAGCCACTGCAGCTCAGAGCCTCGTAAAAATCAACCACCGCGCTCCCGCCACGGTTCCTAGTGTTAAGAGCTGGATGTGGGCAGCAGGACTCACTTCACGGAGACTGGGAAGATGTCTGTGGCAGGTGTGGACGCTTGACACCCGACAGACCATCCGGGGCGAGGGCCCAAGTGCAGGAGGAAGGAGGGACGTGCATTCCAGGACAGCGGGAGCCCTCTGGACGAGGCCCAAGGCCCGGCACAGCTGCTACCCAGCCCCGCCCCCCCCCGGGGCTACTGCAGGCCCTCCCTACCCCCAGGGCATAGGGGAGGGGAATACTGACCAAAGGGGGCCTCCCTCAGGCTTGCCATTGGGCAGGGGATCTGGGAGCGCTGGAGAGACGGAGGCTGGATGGGGTGGCATGGGAGAGCCGGGCTGGCCAGCATTAGAAGGAGCTGAAGCTAGGGGTGCAGGGGAGACCCCAGACCTGGCTGAGGTCTCTGCCCATGGGTGAGACAGCAGGATGGACTCTCCAAGTGTCCCAGTCACATCAGGACTAGACACGGGGCCCTACAGGTGGCCAGTTAGAAGTGTAAGGCCCATAGGATTTTGCTGTGCCCTGAAGTCTGAGATGCCCTTCGCCCAGTGAGGAGCTTAGCAGCCAAGGGCCTCCAGTGGCTGCTTCACCAGGGCATCCTCTGCACATCCCAGCTGAACTGTCTCCGGGCCTCAGGGTGCAGGCAGCTCTGAGTATCTCCCGCCTCTCTGGTCTGCCTCTGAAGATCATGCTCTCCCTCTGCTTGCTGGTTGGGCTCCACTCATGTCTCCAGGCCCAGCCTCCTGCCTCCTGTTCCTCCAGCCTCCTCCCATTCGCTTCCCCCACACCATTGGCCTTTATGGGGCCTGTTTTTCCCCCCAAAATGCCTGCATCCTGCTTTGGGGGCAACCCCTGCATTTCAGGTACCCCTGGTCAAACGCCATCTGGGAAGGCTTCCTTGACTTTCCATCAACCCACCTGCCCATGCTAAAAGCCTATTTCTAGAACCTGGCACCATGCTCTGTGACCATTGGCGCATGGGTGTGCCTTCCCCAGGCAGAGAGGGCGGGGACCACGTGGAGCCAGCTTCAGGTCCGCAGCTCCTGGCAGCCCTGGGCACAGAGGTCCTGTCCGGGGGTGCTGGTGGGGGAGTGAGGGCTGGTAACGGGCTTGACAGGAGATAAGAGTATTTGCAATGGCTTAGTTGAACCCAGCGTTCTTCTCCCATTGTGGAAATGAACGAGATCCAGACTTACTTACTCTAGTCACAAAGCAGGACATGGGTTGGAGGGATATGGGTGACATACAAGCAAAGCTGAAAGTCTCCCCGCAGTCCCTTCCCCTGGGGCGCCCTCCAGAGCCTCTGCTCCTGCAGATTCTTCCTCTTTCTCCACACACAGAGCGGTTTCACAGAAACTGTATCATTCGGCGCACGTTCTTCCATCACTTGCTTCTTCGCTCTCAAAATGCCACGCCGCCCCTTCACGGCACGACCTCCCCAGCCACCTCGTTTGGTGGATGCAGAACGTTCCAGCAGCAGATGGAGCATGGCCGACTCACCTCTTGCCCCAGAGACAGACAAGCACGGTGTCTCCAATGGCTTTGTCATTATAAATAATGTTGCTGTGAACACCCTCTGCAGCCTTGAGCCGCTGCCCTTAGCCGTTTCCAAGGGAGAGATCCCCGGGAGGAATGGCCGCAGGGGCTGTGTGTTCGAAGTGGGCCCTGAGGTCGGTCTCTCATTGCGGTTTTAGGGACCACTGTTTCTACTCTTTAAATGCCCTCCTCCACCCTTGTAGTCCCTCCCATCGGTCCCCGCCAGCTTTAACATGAGACCACGCGATGGACAGGGAATCTAAGTCTGGGCCTGGAACTCTCCAGAACCATCCGCACCCCATCTCCTCTGGCCCAGACAACCAAACAGCGCCAGCGTCAAGCCTGCCTTCACTTCCCAAAGTAGAAGCACAGAGGACAGCACCCGCTCCAGCTGCCTGAGGCCGGAGAGCTCCAGGCTCTGATGGCGGGGCCAGGCCTCCAACTCTGTCCCCCGAGGTGGGGCTCACACAGGAAGACAGCTGTGTTAGCCCAGGCCTCTGGGCAGCCTGGGAGAAGCCTGGTCTTCGTTCCTTGCAAACACTCAGCCCTTAGCTTGGGGGAGGAAGGGGTGTCTATTTAAAGACCCTGGAGAGAAGGGGAGGGCAGAAAGAAGGGCAAATGACTGAGGCTCCTTGGGGGAGCCAGGGATGGCGGGAGCCGGCGGCACTTGGCAGGGACAGCAGTTGGGCACAGCCCCCGGACTTTGGCCCCTGGTGTTTCCCGGTGTCAGCTTTTCTATTTTAGGCCGCTGGCTCCTCCATTAGGGGATTCACAGCCCGCCTGGGAACCCAGAAAGGCGGGCGCTGGGGCCCTGGCTCCTGGGCCCCCTTCCTCACCCTGTGGGCTTCCAGGCCCAGGTGAGGGCCGTACCCCGATGTTCCTGCCTCGTGACCCAGTCGGGGCTCCTGGATCTTGTCCCACAGAAACGTTCACAGTCATGAAGCCCTGGAGGCAGCCCAAACATGCTACCAGGGCTCTCTGTGGCGGGGGGAACAGACTGGAAAGTGCTGGTTGGGGCGATGAGCCACAGCCGTCAGCGGGAGACGGAGCCACAGTCAAAGCTGCCAGGATTATGGGCATTCTGTGGAAGCCACCCAGGGAAAGGGACCTGTGGGTCTGGTACAGGGGGTGCAGGGGTGGACTCTGGGGCCTGACCCTGCTCTTGCGTCATTTCCCTGCAGGGTGGCCCGGGGCAAGGCAGGAGGCCCTCCGAACCTTCATTTTCCTCCTCTGTAAAAATCAGAATAGCTTAAGAGCACGTTTGGGAATGCACAAGTCCACATTTGAAGTCCTCTGGTGAGGGCGGCACACAGTAGGAGCTCAGGAAGAACAGCTGCGGGGTGGTGGTGGTGGTGGTTAATAACTTGGACAAATGGAAACACGTGGACGTGACAGGGCCACACAGGTGGATCGCTGGCAGCCACACTGACATTCCAGAGAAAAGACCCAGTAAACCACTGGTGCCTAATACCACCCCCACCCCCATCTACAGCCTCTGAAACCAGCCCACATTTCAGACCCCTGATTTCCATCGGGCCTGTCACAGGAGCTGAATCCTCCCCGCTCGCTGGTCGGGACCCCTCTCTAACCGGGGCGGGGGGGGGGGGGGGTTAGCCCAGCGGGAGGTGGGGAGGGGATTTGCAGACCGGAACAGGTGGGGCCTGGCATTGGAAGTCTGAGCCGCATTCCAGGGATTCCTGCTAGGCGACCCGCCCAGCCTGGCCTGGGGGCCAGACGGGTGCTCTGCACCCAGCACCACCTGGAGGGGCCCCTCCCCTCCCGGGAGACCTCCAGGCCCAGATAGGGTGGAAGCTGAGGGCAGATAGGTTGAGTTGTGGGGGCCTTGAAGCAACAGTAGGTTAGACTTAAATCCAGCAGGAAGTGAAAGCAAATATTCCAGGATTCATTCCTTCAGAGGGTCTTTATTGGGTACCTACTGTATGCCCCTCCCAGCAGGCACTGAGGCCCTAACGGGTTGTCCCTGCTCCCGTGAGCCCATAGTGAGGGTGGTGGACGAGTGAATGGACCGTGACGCGGGTCCAGGGCCATGGTGCCGGTAGGGACGCCCGTAGGGACTGGAAGGGACAGAGTATGTGGGCAACCTAGGGCTGAGCCTGGTGTCCTCGAGGAAGGGGACAGTGCCTGTGTCTTGGCTACCCTGGGACAGGGGGCCTGCAGGGAATGGGCGCTTTCATTTCTAAAATGGGACGGCCAGGCAAACTGGGCTCTCTGTCCCCCTTGGGAGGGTGGCACCAGGAGGGGAGGTGATGCAGGGTAATGAGGCTGAGGTGCTTAGTAGCCTGCGGGAGGGACCGACCAGGGAGTGAAGGGAGGGGACATGGGGGAGGTGCACACTGGGCAAAGGCCAAAGAGGGAGGAGGGAATTTGACATTAGGACCCAGTCCTACCTGCTCTCTCTGTACCTGGGAAACAGACTGGGGAGGGAGAGGATGGTAGCACAGCCAGGATGAGAAAGAATTTTCTGGAGACTGGGGTTGGGAGTGGCCATTCTGACCCGGGGTAGCTGGAGGCCCACTGGGACCCAGGGGATGCTGGGCAAAACACTGGTCCTGCTGGACCACGGGCAGGGGCAGGGGAAGGGAGAGCAGAGCCCAAGGAGGGGAAATGGGGACCTAAGTCTCCCAAACCGGCTGCCCTGGCATAGTTACCAGGAGAAAAGGAATGCACACAAACCCCACTGACCTGGGCTGGTGGGAGCCTCGGGGTCTCTGGGTAGTGTCAGCAGCCCCCTGGAATGGTGGCCCAGCGGAGGTGGGCCGGCTAGTCTGGAAAGCCCGTGGACAGCTCCTGGAAGCCCTGGGCCCCAGGCACCCCCTTGACCCTCGCCTTCCACAACCCTCCCTCATCAACTGCCATCCGAATCCAAAGCTCTGGGCTTGGCCATTAAAGGACCAGTGCTTCCTTCCGCCCCCACCCCCCAACACCGGGGAGCACACAGCGATCCTGCTGCCTCCCACCATGCCCTCCCAAGTCTGGCAGTGCGCCATGCCTGGTGAAATCTTTATCACCGGGTGACCAAATACGGTTTTCCAAAAGCTTTGTGCCCTCTAAGAAAGTGGTGTCGGTGGCTCCAGCTCTGCCTCCGTCCTCGGCCCTTGCTGACCTGACTGCTTCCCTTGATACAGCTTGCTCTCCCTTCAGCACGTGCATCTCACTCATTCACTCGTCCGCCTCCCCATCGGTTACCCACGCGTCCATCCAGCCCCCTCACCCACCCATCCACCCGCCACCGAGTGTGCATCGTCGGGGTGCTGCCCGGCAGCGTGTGCTCGGCCCGGAGCCAGCACGGACTTCCATGCTCCTGCCTACTGCCTGAGGGTGCTTGGGCAGCTTCTCAACCTCTCAGACTCAGCTCCCTCGCCGGGAAAAGGAATAAAGACACCCCCTTCACAGGCTTGCTGTGAAGGGGCAGGAGATAGCACATGCAACAAACTTAGCAGAGTGGAGCCTCCAGGCGCGCGTCATCTTCCTCCTCCTCCCTTCCCGGTGCCACCTGCCATGAGTGCCGTGGCGTGCCTGGTGGAGGGACCTGGGCGAGTGGGGAGGGGGCCCAGACAGGTCCAAACTCTCTGCTTGATGAGACAGCCTTGAGACGCGTTGCCTTTCTAAAGACCGTTCATGGAAACAGGTTCATTTACCAACTAGTTCCCGTTGGCCAAAGCACGGTTAATGTTCTGGTAAAACAAATCTCCAAAATGTTCTCCCCTTCTCCGTGGCTTTTATCCTCTCTTCCATTTCTACCTGTGATTTTTTTCTGAGCCCGACCACATTTCTGAAGGGATATAAAAGGATTTAAAACTTCGCCAATAAAGCAAATCTCCTGCTTTTGCTAAATTGCTTTACCTGCTGTGTCATTTGGTTGTAGTATTTCGGCTATGATTGCAAGGATGGGTTGCAAGAGCACTTACCAGGATTTCCTCATTTTCACGGGAAGGCTCTGTCTCCTGGGGGGAGGGAAGCAAGACCAGTTTCCCTGGGAACCCGGTTTGAGTTCTGAGTTCTGGGTTATGGAGGGTTGGAGGTATTTTCGATTTGGGGCTGGGATCTGGGGTGCATGGATTTGGGGGTGTTGCTAGGCTAGAGAGGGGAGTCTGGTAAACTCCACCAGCAGATGTTGGATTTGGACATGAGAGCAATGGGAAGCTGGCTCTGAGGCTTAGATCAGGGGGTGACAGATCACATTGTTGGGGGTCTTAGTTCTGACTGTGCTTCAGAAAGGTTTGGAAAAGGCCCTCTGGAAGACAAAACCTGGAGCGAGAAGGGAGAGAAATGGATGGCTGAGACAGCCAGGAGGTGGGGGAGGGGTGTCCATGATGGGCTCAGGTTCCAGCCCAAGTGGCCAGGTGGCCAGGTGGCAGGAGATGTCCTTCTTCATCATGCGCTGGTTTTGTTAACTTCTGTAACAAAGGTGGCTCAAGGTGACTGGGCTCCCAGGCACAGAGATCCACCCAGAGCTGTACCAGGGCCAGAGACTTTGGGCCCCTGGAGCGCCTGTTTCAGCTCGTGTCCATGATAACCACACATTGTTCCTTGGGCATTTCCATTTCAAATGCTGTCCTTTTGTTGGCACGGGTTCCTGGGACATATTCGGTGTTTCCATCTTTAATTGGGAAATGAGACTGCAGGTTATGCAGTTTGGGTTGGGGCCGCGGAGCTGGGGAGACCAAGACCACTTCCAAGACTATAAGACCCACATGGGTGGCGGGAGTGGGGGCCAAGGACGAGAATGCACAGGACTTGGGGCCAGAACACGGGCTCCAGCTTCTCCTTTTGCCCGCGCCCTCCCCTCGAGGGGTTCCCCTTCCTCATCTGTAGCTGGCGGTGACACACTGTCTGGGACCCCACCTTGCAGACAGCAGAGCTGCCTGCACGCGCTGACTGCAAGTACGGACTGTCCCTGGCCGGGGCTCTCTGCGAGCGGACAGCCGGGCATGCGGGAGGGCTGGGGGGCCGGGAGGCGGAGTGCGGGGGGCCGACGCCCCCAACCCTGCGGGCTCAGGGTCCTCGCTTCCAGGAGGGGGGCGGAATGGGACCCTATAGGCCGAGGTGCTAGGCATGCGTGGAGAGACCAGCCCGCGCTGGCAGCTGTGCACGCTTTGGCTGCCGCCGTCAGCTGCGTGCGCCACGGGGAAGGGGGGGGGCCGCGGTCCCGGAGTGAGGGTCCCACAAGAAACGTCAGGGACCTGCAGCCCCTCGACTCCCAGGGGCGAGCGCTGCTGCTTCCTGGGGGCGCCGCTGCAGGCCGAGTTCAGGAGGTGAACTTTCGAGGGGCACACTGGCACTTTCCTGGAGGTATCATCATACTTCCGTTTTTAGAAAGTGCACAAGAAAAACGACCTACACCGGCCAACTTTGAGGTTACCGCTTTGCAGAGGAAAGTGCGCTCCGCAAGCGTCCCTTTAAGGCGTTGGGCTTGCCCCAGGCATTCTGCCCCTCGCCGCTCCCCGTAGTGCCCCTCCGAGAGGCCGGCTTTGTGCGCTCGCCCCGCCCCACCGCAGCCCCGCCCCTTGCGCACGCGCACTGCCAGTGCCCCCCCCCCAACGCCGCCTCGTCCAGCTCGGCCCGGCTCCCGCCCAGGCGGCGGCGACGCGACGCCCCGAGCGCCCGCCCCGCCGCCGCGGCCGGCAGGTAAGCGGGGCCGCCAGCGCGGGGACAGCACCCGGGGTGCGGGCGGGGGCCGACGCCGGCTGCCCCTCGGGCCGCCCCGGCGCCGCACGTGTTCCGGCGGGCCAGGCCCAGGTCCCGGCCCAGCGCCGCCGGGCCCTCCCCGTGCAGGCGCCCCGCGCCCCCACCGCCTCCCTTCCGGGTGCCGGCCCTGCGCCCCCTCGTTCGCACCCGGCCCCCGGCGGCGGCGGCGGCGGCCCCCTCCCCGTACTCGGGTCCCGGAGCCCCTCCCCAGACGTACCCCCCGGGGACCCCCAGCGCCCACCCGTGCAGCCACTCCCCAGCTTCTGCTCCCCCGGCGGCCGGGTGACAAGCCCTCAGCCCGGGGACTGTGACTTAATTCCAGCAGCCAGCGCGCGTCTCCCCTTGCTCTCCGCTGCTCGTCTAAAGAAAGACCCCAGACCCACCGACTGGTGCCTGGCCGTGGCGCGCAGACCAGCCTGCTCTCCTCTTCTGCAGAAACACCCCCTACCCCGACCTGCTGCTCGCCCTCAGCCCAGGCACCCAGGCCCTGTCTCTCCCCTGAGAAGCCGGGCTCCCCAGGTGCGGTTCGCCCTCCCGCAGCGAGAGACCCCGGCTCCTTCCGTAGCGCCTCGCACCACCTCCAGTCTGGTGTGAGCCATTTTGGGTGATGTCAAGACGCTCCCTACTAAGCTGCTCATACCGGTTTCTACCCACCCAGGTCCGTTTATCGAGCCCTTCAGACACGCTGGCAGGTGCTGTGCTAGAAGCTGCCTGCGAGGTTGGCCCGGTCCCCTAGAAGGCAGATAGGTAAGCTAGGATGGAAGCCGGCTGCAGAACAGGTGGGGAGAGCGGCGTCCCCCTCACTCTTTTGGTCTGACCACCTGCAAGTCATCAGGTTCCCTCACCTGTGGGCCCAGTCTCCCGGGTGGAGTCCAGGAGGCTGCATTTTACAGGCAGTGCAGGCGAGCACTCAGGTTTGGGAGGCTCAGCCTTGGGTGGTCAGGCTCACCTGGGTGAAAGACCTGTGAGTGTTGGGAGGGGGCAGGTAGCACGTGCCCTGGAGGCCGTCCCCACAGCACAGTTGCCTTTACCTTCTTGGATTCCTTGAGGAGCTAGTGCCTAACCTGCTGCCCGGTTGCTTCCCCAGAGTCCCCTGAGTGTTAATGGAAAATGCAAGGCTTTTCTCCCTCTCAAGTGGAAACCAGGGGCCTTGAGTCAAGAAATTGTCGTCTTCATGGTCCCCCTGAGTTTTTGCACGTTCATGTTTTGCGAGCCCAAGGGATTGGCGGATTGGGTTTGAGCTGGGAGGGGTTCAACACCTTTTCTGTGAGAGGGTCTGATGTATTCCCTGGTCCTCACCTGAGGGCAGGTAGTTTGCTGGGAGTCACACCCCACCTCCTGGTGGGTCTCAATTTTTATGTTAAAAGGAGCAGCTCTGGGCTCCCTGAGCTGCCCTGTTTAGCCCAGAGGAAGCCTCTCTGTTCCCAGTGCAGTTTCTCCCCCACACCTCACTTAGCTCCTGCTGATACCTTCTTCAGATGTTAGGTTTTGTGAAAGTCTTTCCAGCTGTTTTCCTTAGCTCCCCCCACCCCACTTGTCCATCCCACCTAGGGGAGGGCAGCACTTGGGTTAATAGGCACTGCCAGATTGCACTAAATTTAATCACCAAGCAGCTAGCATTTACTGAGCACCAGTTTTGTGCCAGCACTTTTGTCCCTGGGTGCCATTATGCGACCTGCCCCTCCCCCGCTCTGGTACTTGGGCTTTGGGTGCAGCACGATCCATCCTTGGGTAGGAGTCCTTGCTACAGGTAGCCAGCAGGGGCCACATCTGTGCTCTGCACGGCTGTGTTGCATTGTAATTTCTCTTCCTTCCTCTTGGATGAAGACTTTGAGACATGTTCTTTTTTGATGGCTTCCATTTTCCCTTGGTGTGACAAGGAGTTGTGCAGGCTTTCGGTTTTCAGTGCCAAGCTAGAATTTACACTGTAAACTCCTTAGATTAACGGTAGTGCACACGTCCGGGAATTGGATGGCCAGCGGTGTCTGTGAGGATGTGGTCCGTAGTGCTCCCCCCCGGTTTCAGAGTCACCAGGTGTGCTTCTAGGAGACACATCCAGGTTCTGGAATCCTGTGCGACAGCAAACTGAGTCGCTCGCTGTACGGGTAGCTCCCATTGTCACGCTGAAACCTAATTGAGCTGCAGTCTTTTTCCCTCCTGCAGCGCGCGAGCTTGCTTGCAGCTGATCTGTGTACACTTCAGGCTTCAGCAAGCAGGCACGGCTGGCCCTGGGTTGCGCTTCCCGGCCGCGTTTTGTAGTCGCCTCACCAGGGACAGGGCGCCTTTTGAGCTGCTAGGGTTCTGGAGGCAGCCTTGTGTCTGCACCCGGCGACAGGGAAGCCCCTGGGAGGTGCAGAGCACTGGGGGGTCACCTCTTGTATATTTTCAAACATGGCAGTTAAGCCCTGTTGCATCATTTGTGAGGATTTGGATGAGTTCCCAAATTTCTACACCCTGAAGCTCAGTCTCCTGCACTTTTGGTTGGTTTGGGTTTTTTTTTTTTTTTTTACGTTTCAAGGGCTCTCTGAAGAAAATTGTGTTTTGTTTGCCTAGACGGGCTGCATTCCTACTGACAAGGATAACAGTAGGGAGCACCCTTGAAGGTGGGGCCTTGGATTTCTTTGACAAAAGGGGCCTGGGCAGGCTGTTTTAGCATCTAAAGAGTGTTAGTGCTGAGTTAGGCCCACAGATAGGATAGGTTCATCTGGAACAGTGTGTCTGCTACAGGGCCAAGCGAGGAGGGCAAAGGTTTTTCATCCTTTTTTCTGGGAATTAACTTGTAAAATATGGTTTGTTTATTGGTCTCAGTCCCCCCTGTAGGTTTCGATTAGCAGACAGTTCTTTGCACTGGGAGTCTTCGAGTGGAGCTGTGAACTCCTCTGCCCGTGTCCCCCTGCCTGGTGGGCTGTAGAGCCATGGCAACGGAGGAGAAGAAGCCAGAGACAGAGGCCGCCAGAGCACAGCCCACCCCTTCCTCCTCGGCCGCGCAGAGCAAGGCACGTCCCTGAGGGCTCTGGGGGAACTGTCAGGGGGTGCCTAGGCTGAACACTCCTCGGAGATGCTTCTCCCTCAGACACTGCATTTTTATTCATCGAGCACATACCTACTCGGTGTTTGTTTACCACGCTGGAGATGTCCAGACCTGTTCCCTGGGGAAGGGGCTTTATCAAAAACATAGATCCTTGGTCCTGATTGTAAGATTCTCTGTGGGACCTAGAAAGCCTCTCATGAAGCCCCCTCCCTGGTTCCACAATTCTGGTTCCCAGGAAGGTTTGCCAACCCCTTTGGTGGACACCAGGCAGCACATGTGGGCCTTTGAGCAAGGCTGCGGCTGTGTCAGATGGTGCCTCCGGTCTCGTTGAGGGTGGGGTGAGGCCTTGAGGGGCCTCCGTGGTACTGTGGTTCACAGTGGTACTGTGAACATATTTTCTTTTCCTTATGATTGTCTTTTCCCCCCTTTTTCCCCCCAAATAAGTCTCAGTTTTAATAAGATCCTCTACACACACACTTGCTACTGAAAATTTAAATAGCATAGCACATAAACAAAATTTTATTACAATTTTTGAAAACCAGAAAATCTAGCATTGAGCTGGCCTGGTGGAGTGGGGGCACTGAAGAGGGGGCTACAGGAGAAGCAGGACTATGGAGGGGAAATAGCCCAGATTTAAACCTGTCCAGTTTGGAAGGCAACTTCCAGAAAGTCCAGTAGGCCCTTGGAATATGGATTTGGAGCTCAGGAGGTGGGTCTGAGCTTGAAACCAGCACACTGGCTAGTGTTTGATGACTGGTACTGTCTCTTCAACAGCCTACCCCTGTCAAACCAAACTATGCTCTAAAATTCACCCTGGCTGGCCACACGAAAGCCGTGTCCTCTGTGAAATTCAGCCCGAATGGGGAGTGGCTGGCAAGTTCATGTACGTATCACTAGGGCCTCAGCTCTTACCAGGGGCCGTCTGAGCTGCAACCAGAAGCCCGGGACAGTGGGAGGGCTTGCTTCCTAACGCTGCTGCTGGGGCATTGGCAGCAAGGCATGTGCCCCTCGCCCTGACTGGGGCGCTTGGCTGCTCTGAAGTGATGGGCCTGGGGGAGAGGGGAAGAGCGCGGGCAGCGGGTGTCTGAGCGTGGCTGTTCGCTCTGCATGGAGCCTGTCCACGTGGTGCCAGAGGGATTCGCACTGTTACCAGGACGCTTGTTGTGGGAAGCCCAGATTTTGTACTCGGGATGACTGAAGCACCCCATTTCCTTTGTCTTCCTTTCTTTCAGCTGCTGATAAACTCATTAAAATTTGGGGAGCGTATGACGGAAAATTCGAGAAAACCATATCTGGTCACAAGCTGGTAGGTGTGAGCCCTGCATGCTGAGGTTGGCGGCGGGCCACTGTAGCTCCACTGGTCCAGGGGGGTGGGGCCCATCCCCAGGGCTCCTCAGGTTAAGATCTAAGCTCCCCCCACCCCGCCCGAGTTTTTTGATAGTTGTTTGCCTCTTGTTTTTTAAGCAAATACTTTTGACCTTCCCAGAAAAGTTTCATCCTAACTGCAAGAAAACACACTTCTCCTTTGGGGACCATGTAGTGATCTGTCTGTGTGGTCGGGAGTAGCTAGAGGGTTTGGATAGTGGAGCCATGTGCTAATTTATCTTTAGACGGATGTTCTGACCTTTGCTGGTTCACTGTATTTTGTCCCGTCAATGTGGTGACCCTGTGTTTTTGCTCCCCAGGGGATATCAGATGTGGCCTGGTCGTCAGATTCCAACCTCCTTGTTTCCGCCTCAGATGATAAAACCCTAAAGATCTGGGACGTGAGCTCGGTGAGCTGCTCTGGGCCTCCCTCCCGGCAGAGCCCCTATGTGTGGACAGGGGGCATGGTGTGGGAGTCCGAGGGCGGTCTGGGGACCAGCTGGTCATGGGCGGCCCCGCTTGGTGGGAGATGTGCCATCGGGCCACTGTGGGCTTGGTGTTGAAATAACCACTGGGGGTAACTTAGTCTGACAATACTTGGTTTTAGGGGAAGTGTCTGAAAACCCTGAAGGGGCACAGTAACTACGTCTTTTGCTGTAACTTCAACCCCCAGTCCAACCTCATCGTCTCGGGCTCTGTAAGTGCGATGCCTCCGGGCGTGGGGGCGGTACTTTGTAGCCAGGGGCTTGGGAGTTGAGCCTTGAGTCTTCTCTGTCGTGCTGGGGGACGAGGGGGTAGTGGTGGCAGGTCTTGGGTTCCAGCGGACCGGTCATCTCCCCCTCCGTATGGAATGGCCTTAACCTCTTCTTTTGTCTTCAGTTTGATGAAAGTGTGAGGATATGGGACGTGAAAACAGGGAAGTGTCTCAAGACTCTGCCTGCACACTCGGACCCGGTCTCAGCCGTAAGTCCCACCGAACCCTGGGCACGGCACAGCAGGGCAGGGTGATGGCCAGGGAGAGGACAGGTGGGCGAGGGCCTGGGTGTGGTGTCCCCAAACTGAATCCTGTGGCACAGGTAGGGCGGCCAGGCCTGGAAGAGGGCCACGCACTGGGAAGTGAGTTCGCAGTGGAGCTGGCTTTGATCCTGGGGTGGTGGTGGAGGGGGTTGAGATGACCTGGCCGAGGGCGAGAGCCAGTGGATGGCGTAGCCCCAACGAGTGTCCTCTGTGTGTGCTCCGCGTCCTGCCTTG
Source organism: Callorhinus ursinus (assembly GCF_003265705.2). NCBI lineage: Eukaryota > Metazoa > Chordata > Mammalia > Carnivora > Otariidae > Callorhinus > Callorhinus ursinus. Next base: position 515,864 of record NW_027397184.1, on the reverse strand, counting down.
TGCACACGCCAGCAGTGTGCAAGACGAGTGTGCGTGCTTAAAGTGTCCGTTGTATCACAAACCTCTCCACTTGAAAGTGGCCAAGAGATTCCTTCCTTTGTCAGCAGAGAGCCTGGGCTTGTTTCTTAGCCAAGTTTGCCTTTTTTTGGAAAGGGGAAGGGATCGTGTAAACAGTGTGCTTATTCTTACTGAGCAGATGGTCCTTTTCACTTTCTGAAATCGTGTAGGTGAGTGATTTGAAGCATTTTCAGCCTCGGAAGGGCTTTTCTGCCCAGCCGAGACCACTTGCAGAGCCTGGATACGTAGAGGAACGTATCGCACGCTGGTTGCAGTGGCCTCGAGGGGCCCTTGCCGCCCAGAGGCCCGGCCAGCGCCTGGGGCTCTGAGGAAGGCGGTGTGCTGTGGACACAGGGCCTGGCCTGACCGGTGCTCTCCCCTCCGCTGTGGACTCCCAGTCCGAGGGGAGCATGGTGGTGAATGTGGGAAGGACCCGGGATGCGAGCGGAAGGAAGGCCAGGGGTCGCAGGAGTGCAGGTTGGGGGGCGGGGGGGGGCTCTCTGCCTGAGCAGTCGTAGGGTTTGTAAGGTTTGCATTTCCTATGGAAGTAAATGTACTCCTTTAAGAAAAGGCAAACAGAGGTAGCGAGGAGAGAGTCAGACTCTCCTGAGGCCCCCGCCCTGCCCCCCCAGGCCCACTGCTGGTCCCCGCATTCCAGTTCCGTGTCTTCCACTGGATGTCCTCTCGGTGGTGGGGGTGCAGCACGGCTGCTGTGCGGCCCCGTGGGAGGGGTTCTCCGTGCCTGGACCCTGGGGGGTAGTAGCAACCTGTGCCAGGCACCCGGTGGGTGTTTGCTTGTAACTCGCGCTGCACAGCCAGGAGTGCAGTGAGCATCTTCGTTGGACAGCTTCACCTCGGCGTGCCGTTTCTGCGGGCGAACTTTCGGTGGGCATCGTCGTGTGAAGGAGGCACACTGAGCTTTCCAGCAGATGCGTCTAGGAGCTGGAAGCCTCACGGCGTGTACCCCGCTGGCTGCCCCATCCCTGCCCTTCCTCCCACCTGAGTGGCCCCCTCAGCCCTCGCTGCAGCCTCCCGGCCTGTAGATTTTCCCTGTACTCACCCTGTTTCCTGCTTCGCTGCTTTTACGTGAGCTCACCTGTCTGCCAGGTGTGCCCCTCCCCCCGGCTGGAGGGAGGTCTCTGAGTGACTGTCATCTGAGTGCGGACTTGGCATTCCCCTTAGGGTCTCACTTACTGCCTTTCTCGTGTCTTCGTAGTGCTTATGTTTTAACTGGGGATGTGTAGGGCGCCCTTGTTGCCTTTCACACCTGACCGTTGGTGGGATGGAAAAGCCAAGCTGCATTTGCCAGTGGGGAGTTCCCGATGTGGTTGGGAACAAGGCAGAGTATGAGGTTGGCATGGTAGCTTCCAGGGACCCATGTCAACTCGTTAGTGTCTGGTACAGTGGACCGTGATAGAGTATTTTGCAAACCCAAAGGGAGAACGTGGTTGGACAGATGGCAGCGAGTTAGAAAGACTGTTACCTTGAGGGGCTGATGAGCGGGTGGGCATGGTTAAGTAGCTGGCCTGTGAGCCTGTCCTGCCAAAACCACCGGTAGGGATAGAAGGACAACAGAAAATCCTCTCGAGTGTCTCCTGGAGAGCATGCGGGGCCCAGCGGTCCGGCACAGAGGCCGCCAGCTGCGCGCCGTGGTGCAGCCCATGAAGTGCTGGGAGCCCAGATCGAGACACGCCGTGAGCGTCAGGTGTGCTGTGCGTGCTCAGCCTTCAATGGTCCCGTGGGACAAAAGGGAGCCAGAAGTGTCTCGTGGGTGACTTCAACACCGGTCACATGTTGGGGTGGGACCGTAGAGACTTTGGGTTAAATAAAGCCAAGTTCATCCCACCTGTTGACCTTCCTGCTGCAGCTACTAGAGCATCGTCCTTGTGGCGGGCGGGGCCCGAGTCTCTAGACCACAGCTTCTCTGTGTCTCCTGGCCCCGTGTCACCCACGTCCACTGAAAGTGTGTCAGCCACTCTGGGGCCTGGCGCTCAGTGGAACGAGCTCTCAGGTGCCCCTGGGGACGTCCAGCAGTGTCTGGAGGCAGCTTGGCCCTTGTGAGTCGGGCAGGTGCAGCCACATGGGCAGCCCTGCGGCCGGAGAGACTGGGCTGGTGGGGTGGTGGTGCCAGGGTGGAGGCCAACTGACCCAACAGGCGGCCACGGGCCCACCCCACCTCCTGTGCCGTGCAGTCTCACGTGGAAAACGTGGCATGGGTAGCAGGGAGCGAGCCGGTTTCAGCAAGGTGCTAGTTGTTATAAAAAGGCTTATCCTGGATAAACTCTGCCCGGGACTGAAATAAAAAAGGTAGAAGTTGGCGATAGTCTCATCTGACTTCGTGGTTTCTTTACTTCCGCTGGGATTCCACCGGGAAAGCAGGAAGGAAACTCGAAGATGGTTTAGTTGTGAGACCGGGGCTTGGCTGCAGAGATGTGTGTGGCCACGGGGGCGGAGGGGGCTGGGCCCCTGGGTGACAGAAGGTGCGGGGAGTGGAGGCCAGTCGTGCCCGGGGGACCAGCCCACGGGGGAGTCACCCCCACTCCGAGGTGTGGGGTTCAGAGCGGCCTGGATGTCGGGCGCCCGGGTGCCTGAGGTTCCCGGTCTTTGTGGCAGGCAGGGAGACGCGCCTGCGTGCATTGTTCTGGTGGTTACCCAACAGGTGGGTTTTTCTTGGTTTAATGTGAGGTCAGGGGAGGTGGTTTTCGGCCAGGTCGCCCTGGTCAGGCCGCCTCCATGGCAGCAGCAGATGCATGCAGGCACGGGCTCTCCAGGCCCGGCCTCTTCTCTCTCGGGCATGGTCACTTGGTTCCATTTGTTTCTTTTCGAGGATACATTTTGTAGTAAGTGATTTAGCTGCTTAAGACGTGTTTGGGGTTGGTTTTCCTTCTAAGTTTAGTCATCCATTATGAAACAGAGGGCCTGCTGCTTGAGACACCTGGTAAAAATCACTTTATCCGTGCCGCTCGGGTATCTGTCAGCATCGGCAGGAAATCCGTAGAGTTTGAAGCGCGTGGTGGCTCCGTTGTTTCGTCAGTGTTAGGAAGACGGCGTGTTTGTCAAGGGCACTTGTGAGTAGGAGGGCTGCTCAGGTGGGCAGGGCCACGTAGTCTGTGTGGACCACTTGGAAGTAAGTGTCTTTTTTTCCTCCACTCTGTTCACAGGTTCATTTTAATCGGGACGGATCCTTGATAGTGTCCAGTAGCTACGACGGTCTCTGGTAAGTGAAGACATTTACTTCATCGACTCAGCACGTTTATGTAAAGGCCGTGTTCTGGCCTCTGCGGGACAGCAGTGAAAACGGGGCAGGAGGAAGCCTGTCCCCGCGAGGGGCTTCTGCTGTCGTGGGCTGTGACAGATGGACAGACACATGGCCGGAGGGGGGCTGCTGGTGCAGGGAGGCTGGGGAGGCGTTCCTGCTTCAGACTCCGCTCCTTGTGGGCGCTGGGGGCATGCGGGCCCAGGACCAGCCTCACGTCCCGTGGAGGATGCGGCGTGGAAATCCTGCCACAGAGGAGGTGAGGAGGAAGGGGGGACGTGGTTTCATGTGGAATGTCCTGTGTAGCCTGACTGAGTAATGCTTGGACAGCTTGGACTTTGTAACCTAAGTGTTGAGGATTCTGTCGGAGGCACGAGAGAGGCTGGAGAAGGAAATGTCCGTTTAAGTCGGCAGACGCTGTGCCGGGGGCACGCGGGCAGGGACAGCCTCCTGCCCGTCTGGCGTGCTCGCTGCTCAGTGTGGGGAGGCCGGTGGGTAGCGGCCCCCAGCTGCATGATGACCCGAGAGGAGCTTCCCAGTTACGAGAGAGAACAAAAGCAAGGCTAGGAATCAGTCTATATTTAGCAAAAAGGAAACAAGAAAGAGGAAATGGGGTAACATAAATCATCTAATGAAAATGCCACAGAAGGAGTGAAATGCCCCGCGCTGGGCATCATCGCGGCAGCTGGACACCCTTGCTGCAGTCTGTCAGGTCGTGGGAGAAACCAAAGGGTGGGCGAACGGCGTCGGCGGGCGCGAAGTACAGAGCAGCGTCCGAGTCAGCGGGACTTACAGACGGAGCATGTGTCGTCACCCCCACCCCTGAGGGGACGCAGAGCGAGCCATGCATAGCTGGCAGGAGAGGCCCGTGCACCGCAGCCACACGGCCGCCGCGAGCGCACGCAGGGCCTGGGGCCATGAGGACAATGGGGTGGGACGCATGGCTTCGCGGCTTTGAGACGTCGACAGGAGAGCGTCCAGACCCGAGCGACCCCGTGGCTGTGTATTTGCTGTGTGCGCAGCATAGCGTACGTTGTGTCCCGCGAGCCCGGAACGATCTCGGGGTTGCCCACGGACAGGCTTTGAAAGCTTTCTACAGAAGAGGGAGAAGAGAAAAATTACAAAGCTGTGTACTTACTGAGGCCAGCCCAGCAGTTAACCCTGGAAGCTCCAATAAGGAAACGGAAGATGAGCAAGATGGAGGCAGCGGGGTGCAGACGTAGCAGGCTCTGGGGAGGGGAGAATGGGGCACGTTTGGGGAGCTCCCGTTTGCTGAGTTGGCTGAGGAAGGTCTGCGCACGGCCAGTGGAGCTGAGCTGGATCCTGGACTTCCAAGGCTGGGAACCTGTTCCGACCACAGAACAAGGTGGGGGCCCCTGGTCTGATGCCCCTGGTGGAGCTAGTGTGACCCTCCTCCCCAAGCTCCGTAGTGAGTCTGGAAAGAAATCCATGGAGGATGCTTCACTCAGGAATATCGATGTCAGAATTCCAAAGGAATCATTTGCAAGCTGATTCCAGCAGTGCCTCAGAAAATAGTAGTCCATGACTACGTGGGTTTCTCGAACAGTGAGGGTTGTAACAGCGATTGACATCAGGAAGTCTGTAATCTGATGTATTGTGTCAACAAAGGCAAACCTCCATGATGTGTCACTGGCAGAGGCCGGGCAGGCACTCCCAGTGGAGACTTTAACGGTGTGGCAAACTGTTCACTAGAAGTTTCGTAACGTTTACAACGTGCGGTAATGTGCGCTAAAAACGTTTCTAGTTAAATCAGGAGCAAACCACGCTCATCTGCCCCTCATCCAGGGTGTTTGGAGCTCCTAGTTAACGGGATAGAGCTTTATCTCTTCGTAGAGGGTCTGTTTTTCGAGAGTTAGGAGTCCCGGACACGGCACTTGATCAGCACTGACTCCACCCTCACGGCGGCCCTGTCCCCGGCCTCGCCACCCTCACTCGGCGGGGGGGGGGGGGGGGGGGCGGGGAGCCGAGGCCGGCTGAGGTCTTGCTGGTTGTCCCCAGCGGCGTGGGTGGGTGGGTGGCAGCCGGAATCTGTGCCATGCGGCGGGCTCCGGTGCCCCGGCTCTGAACCGCCAGGGTTCAGAGGCCCTGTCACTGTAGCACCCAGCCCCGACGGGTGCCTGCTGCAGAGGGGGGCTCCTTCCCAGAAGAAGGGCCTGGTGGGGCAGGCAGAGCGGAGCTGGTCCTAGGAGCAGGTTGCCGGCCCCGCGCCCACCCCCAGCGGTCAGGGAGTTAGCAGCACGGGAGTGATGCAGGATACTGTCCCGGGCCAGGGCATCCCCTGGTGGGGGTGGGAGGCTGGGAGAGGACGTTAGGAAGGTCAGGTGGCACCCTGTGAGCCAGTGTCCCCGCTGCTGGGCGTCTGTGCCGTGGAGGGGCAGGCGACACGCGCGTCTGCTGCTGAAGATGTTTGCGTGGACGGAAGTCACAGACACGCTCGAAGTGGCACGTCCGTTCTGGGGCAGCAGCTCCTTGAATACGTTCTCTCGCTCCTGAACTAGAGGAACATCCAGAAGGTCCCATACGATGCTCTAGTTCTGCGGAAACTCCCGAGCAACCGCGTGCTTGGAATGTTTGTGCCGGAGAACAGGGTGGGCTCCTGGCGCCCTCGGCCGCAGCCTCTGTTGTCCCCGTCGCGGTGACCATGCCTCTTGTGGCGGAGCGCATGAGAACACGCGGGGGCCCTGTGAGCACGGCAGGTGAGCGGTGTGCATGGTCCACGCGGCGCCCGTTCTGGCCCCAGGGCGGGGACCTCGTTGCTGAAGGAATGGTGGAGCGGAACAGTACAGAAAACTGAAATGTGGCTCATTGTGTGTTAGTCTCAAAATCAGGGTTTGCTTAGGAGCCAGAACGCCTTGAGCTGCTCGTCCTGACTTGCTTTGTAAAAACTTCCTATTTTTGCGTTGCAGTCGGATCTGGGACACCGCCTCTGGCCAGTGCTTGAAGACGCTGATCGGTGAGTGCCGCCGGCGCGGGCTTTCCGGCGGGCTGTCCCTCCCAGCGGCGGTCGCTGTTCCCTGCCCTCCGTCATGTGTGCTTTCTGGGGGAGGGCTCCTCCCTCACCGACCAGTTCCAGCTCCTGGCAACTCCTTCCTGCTGACCTCTGGCACCGTGACGTCGCCTCTCCGGGGGGGGCCCGTGCTGTGTTCCGTCAGCCCTTGCTTGGGACTGCCTGGCCGTGTCCTCTGAAAGCCCCGTGAGCCCCTCAGACCCTTGGTGGGGACTCTCCTCAGATCATTCCTTGAGCAAGACTTGATTGAGTCCCGGCCCTGAAATGCATCCCATCTGCCGGGGGTGTCACGGGCAAGCCCGGGGGACAGGCAGTGGGGTCTCTGCAGATGGGTAGGGGTCAGCTGTGGAAAGAGAAGCAGGTGTGTGTGTGGCTAGAGGGTGGGTGCTGGGCCCCTGCAGGGCCTGAGCCCCTGAAGGCGATGGGGAGGCAGCCCTGGGAGGATTTTGAGAAGGTGGATCACCTTGGGTCAGCCTGGAAGGTCCCTGCAGTTTCAGGTTTAAGTGTGAAATAGGGCAGTGGTACAGTTCTACGCTGCGGGCAGGCGAGAACTGGGTTGTGGGCTGGGGGAGGGGCCTACGACCTGCCGGGAGGTGCGGCCTTCGAAGCTCTGCACCCTTCCCTGGGCAGTCGGGAATGCATGTGGCTTTACGCATCAGCTGGGGTCACCTGGGGCTGCCATAGCAAAGCACCCCAGCTCAGGCGACTTACCGGAGATTTATCCCTGCATCCTCGACGCTGGCATCCGAGATGCAGGCGTGGGCGGGCCTGGTTCCTCCTGCAGTCTCTCCTCGACCTTCCTGCTGTGTCTTCCCATGGCTGTCCCGTGTGTGTGCACCCCTGGCGTCCAGTTCTTCTCTTGTACAGACGCTGGTCAGATTGGAGTAGGGTCCCCTGTACTAGCCGCGTTTTAACCGAGTCACCCCTTGCAAGGCCGCGTCCCCACATAGAGCTGAGATACCGGGGTTAGGGTTTCAATGTGAGAAGTTTTGAGAGGGTCGCGGTTTAGCCCATGACGGTGGCATTTGTATGGTTTTTGCTTTATGAGTTTACCCTTCTGATGACGTGACCTCACGCTGTGTCCCCAGCCTCCGTCCCCAGAGGCCTGGCACAGCCACCTCCACCGGGTGGGAAAGTTCCATCGTTCGCGCCACGGGAGCTGCCTGGCGCTTGCTCCGTGTTAAGCGTTGACGTTAACACGTCATCCTCACGGCCAGCCCGCCCCACAGCCGGGCGGGAAGCGGAGACCCGGAGAGGCTCGTTAACTAACCCAAGGCTGGGAGCAGGCAGGTACCAGCACCAGGTCTTGAGCCCGCACAGCGTCCGCGGGAGGAAGGGGCGGTGCGTAACTCTGTCCCCAGCCCGTTTCTAAAGGCAGGTCCACAGGATTAGAACTTTTCAGACCCAGCGAAGCGTTGGTCCTGGAGCTTGGGTCAGAAACACCGGCATTACCTCGCCTTGTCTGAGTTGGGGGCCTGCCTTCCTGGTGTGGCCCCTGTGCCCTGAGGAGGGCCGTCTGGCCTCACGCCTTTTCATGTGCCTTTGCAGTGTCTGGGACGTGTCGGAGGGAGCGGCGGCCCCCGGCGTGCGGTGGCCAGGGCCCTGGAGGTGGTAATGCGGCCCGCCGCTCTCCCCTGCTCGGCACCAGGGTGCACGGCCCCGGTTCTGTCCTTCTCACCTGGGGGGAAGCGCGCTCCTCCCGATGTGAGGGTCACAGGGCTGTCATGCAGCGGCAAGTGCCGGCCTTGGCCTGGGCGGCCCCTGACGGTGGCTCTTACCGGCATTCCCGGGCCGCCCGGGGTGAGCTTTCAGACCCGAGTATAGAAGCAAGGATGCGGGTATCATGCCAGCAGGGTTGTTTCTAGAGGGGGTTTACAGACCTTTTGCTCTAATTAGGTGGCAGAAAACATCTGAGATGATTCACCCGGGTCCTTTTTCCCTCAGTGGCAATACTTCTCAGTCCAGCGGGGCGTTGGCAAACTGTTTCACATGAAGAAATTGACCCTGGGTCCTCCTACAAACCCCATGTTGGCGGAAGGCCAGGCACCCTGAGTTTGATTGGCCACAGGCCCTTTGTTCCTAAAGCCGTCGTGGCAGAGGGGGTGGTCAGGCCCCCACCAGGGACCCGAGAAACATCGAGGAGAACCGGCCGTTGTGACCGGCGCCAGGGACGGGCGAAGGGAGGTGTGCTGGGCTCCTCGGGGTCCCATCCTAGGTGGTGGTGTGGGCACCCGTGGCAGCGTCCCCACTCGGATGGCCCCATGTGGTGATGGGGGACTGTCCTCCTTTCCTCCCCGGGCATAGGCCCGGCGCTCTTCCCATCAGCCTGTCTCTGCGTTTCCCATGCAGATGACGACAACCCTCCTGTGTCATTTGTGAAGTTCTCTCCAAATGGCAAGTACATCCTGGCTGCGACCTTGGACAAGTAAGTGCCACCGCTTCCCGCGGGGCGGGCCGGGGACGTCTATCTCTTAGCAGTGTTGCACTTGTAGAGATAAGAGATGTCTAAGCCTGGTACGTGGTCCACGCTTCTGGTAGGTGTAGGCTTCTGGAATGCATATGCTGTGCTGGGGGCCGGGTGTCCGGGCTGAAGACGGATTGGGGATCCAGGTTTCTCCGTGGCGACTGTGGGGCACGGGCAGCCTCTGAGCAGGTCTGGCTCTGCCCATGAGCACCTGGGTTTCACCCCAGCAAACACCGGGGCCAGTTTTGCCCCCTCTTGGGCGGGCCTTCAACCTCTGGTTGCCCTGTGTGCACTTTGGCCGGCTCTCTGGGGCCCCGAGCCTGGCCCCCAAGCTTGCTAGAGGGCCATGTGGTTGGCGCTTCTCAGCACCCTTGGGAAGAGCGAATTCCTGCCCAGGGAAGGGGGGGATTGCTTGTTGCCACTGAAATCTGTTCTGGACATTTCTGGAACCTCCCTGCCTCCCTCTTGTAGCGGGAACGAGCCTACTGATTCCAGGGGCACCCGGTAGCCTCTGGTTAGTGGCAGAAACGTGTGGGGCTCTCAAACTGTGCTCTCGGATGCCGACAGACGGCGGGCCCTGGCTTCGCTCCACGTGTGCGCACATGGTGGGGGGTGGGCACACAGTGACTGCAGGGAGTCCCGGGAATGCAGGTGACTCACTGCCCCCCCCCTCTGCCTTCCAGCACGCTGAAGCTCTGGGACTACAGCAAAGGGAAGGTGAGTGCTGGGGGCAGGCTTGCTGGGACTGGGTTGTGCCGAGGCCCTGGGCTGTGGCTTTCGCTGAGCCAGGGTCTGAAGCAAGAAGGGCTAATGGAAGCCATCTTCATTGGGTTGGCATAGTGTGTGTTTGTCAGACTCAGGATTTTGCAGCTCGCTAGGCCGCAGGTGAAGGCTTCAACCGCGTGGCTTTGCACCCTAGGTGTTTAGAGTGCTCTCAGAGCTAAGGTTAGTCGGCCGTGAAATGCCCGCATTCCAGACGCCGGGAATTGTCCACAGTGCAGGGAAATCGTGACTCAACAGACATACTGACACTCTCGTCTTTGCAGTGCCTGAAGACGTACACCGGCCACAAGAATGAGAAATACTGCATTTTTGCCAATTTCTCAGTCACTGGCGGGAAGGTAAGTGTTCTCCCAGCTCAGGAGCTTCTCGCCCTCCCAGCTGTCTCTCCCGAGGGGTGACCCTCTCACAGGTTGGCTTGTACGCCTTCAGGCGTCCCTCTGTGCCCGCAGAATGAAGTACCGGTGACTGGGACGCTCGGCTTCTCCCTCATGGAGGCAGAGGGTTCGGGGTGTGGGGCGCAGTGTTGTCTCTGTGAGGGTTCTGCTGCCCAGCCCGGGGCCCCAGTCATGTGCTCGCCTAAGCGGGACGTGACTCGAGTGGGTGGTGGCGTTCGGCAGACCCGGACGTGACCCCGAGAGAGTGGTGATTGGAGGAAATGATGCAGGTCCCAGAGGGCTGCGACGGCCCAGCGCGGCCTCCCGTTTCTCTGTGGGCGGTGCTGGGAGGGTGAGCGCCGCCCTGGGGCGGGCATGGACGTGTGGGGACAGGGACCCTTGCCCACGAGCCAGCTCCGACCTGGGTTTCTCTTGCTCGTCTTCCTGTTCCTAGTGGATCGTGTCTGGTTCCGAGGACAACCTGGTGTACATCTGGAATCTGCAGACCAAGGAGATCGTACAGAAATTACAGGGCCACACAGGTGAGCGCGGGGATCTGTGCCGGCCGCACACCCACGTTACGCAGCGATGGTGTGCGCGGTGTGCGTTGTCGTGCCGCCGGCTTCTCGTGTCCTTCCTCGGCCTTCTGGTGGCCTGGGGGCGCCCCCCGTTTCGGAGCGGTTGGCGGGTGGCTTTGTCCGAGCTCCCGTCTGGCCAAGGTCGGGTCCGGCTTTAACTTCTCTCCATGGTCATCTTTCTGGCTGCCTGGCCTCACGGTCCATGTAGGCTCCGTGTGCGGACGTGGCTCGTGTGTGTGTGTGTGTGTGTGTGTGTGTGTGTGTGTGTGTGTGTGTGTGTGTCCTTCGTCAAGACAAGCGTGGGGCAGGGGACATCCACGGTGGGCTAGAGGCTCTGGTTGCTCTCTCACCCACCTCCCTGGGGGCCTTGCGTTCTGCACTCTGAGCAGCCGCCCATGCTGGGCCCTCTGCCCCCAGAGGCCGCCCCTCTCCCCGCCTGCCCTCTGGGGAGAGTGATTGTCCGATCCTTTGAGTGCCCTATTGTCATCCCTTAAAGCCACCTCTACCCGCTGGGGACACGGCCTACACCTGCAGGTCAGCTGCCACTTTTGTGTGGTCTGCCCACGTGGCTTAGCTCCTTGGGAGCAGCCCCGTGCCTCGGTTGTTTCTGGCCCACCCGCCACTGCATGGGCAGGACACTCAGCCCCTTTGCAGCTGCTCGGCAAGTGGGAAAGTTCTGGGGTGTAGCCCCAGGTGTCAGCTCATGGACTCTCACATCCCTGGCGGAGGTGGGGAGCTTCCTGGCGGAGGCAAAGCGTGCCCTGCGGAGTGTGCCTGGGCCCAGCAGCAGTGGGGGGTGGCGGGAGCGTGGGCTCTGGTCCGGGTGAGCACGGGAACGTTGTCCACGTGGCGAGACTGGGGCTCCTCTGTACCCGCTGGGTCCCAGTGCGCTGGGTGCTGGGCCAGGCTCCACGAGCCCGCTCTGCTGCCGCGGGCCGACGCTGGTGCTCTTGGAGGCCGCTGTGTCATGCCGCCTGCCACCTTCCCACCGGCGTGGCCGCCTGCTGTGCTGCTCTGTGCCCCTGGTGTGCGTGGCACAGCACAGGGCTGTGAGCGTTGGGGGCCAGTGGCGGGGGCCCTGGGGGCGGTGGGAGTGTGACCCCGGGCGGCAGAGCAGGTCTCTGCACCAGGGGGCAGACGTCGGCTCTGGTTTCCGTTTCAGACGTTGTGATCTCGACAGCCTGCCACCCGACAGAGAACATCATCGCCTCGGCCGCGCTGGAGAACGACAAGACCATCAAGCTCTGGAAGAGTGACTGCTAGGCGCTGTGGGCGCCGCGGGGGGGACGGTCAGGAAGGTGCCCCGGCGGCGGGAGCGCGGTGTCTGGAAGGGCGCCCCTCGGTCTGGGCCTGGGGGTCGGCACGGGCCTGGATTAAGCCGCCTCTGAGGACGATGTGGTGGAGGGGGTGTCTACCACCAGAAAGTTCTAGAAGTTGCTGGTGACATTTCTTGCTGATCCCTCTCACACTGTCTGGGGAAATTTCTAGTCTGTATTGTGTCAAGCAGAGTCACAAAAATTTTTAATTTTTTATTACAGAAGGGTGAAGTTCAATTTATCATGAGTTGTGTTTTTTTCCAGTAAATGTTCTGTACCTTCTTTGGTATCTAAGCACCCAGTGCAAGCGCTGTGAGCCCCCGCGGCCGGCCCCCTTGTCTGTTCAGTAGATGCTCTAGCGACGTGGTCCGTGGTCACCGGGTCCTGTAGTCGTGCCCAGTGTTGTTTCAAAGTCTTTCTGGAAAACGCAGAACACTGTAAGGTTATTTTCGTGTGAAAACCCTTTGTGTGGGAGTTCGTGGTCCCTGTGCCGACGGTGTGGTGTCGCGCCCGTAGCTCCCTGCGCGCCCCCCCCCCGCGTCCCCGACACGCACGGCCACAAGCTGTGATACGAGGTAGGAGTCTTGCCCCCGCGCTGGGCTTCCCCCGCCAGGCCCGCGTGCGCTTGGCCCCTTCTCGAAAAGTCTCCTTGGTGGCAGGAAGTTGAGGATGGCCACGGGAAGGACTTGGCTCCCCTGTAGGTCAGGAGTGCGTTCCGGGGGGCTGGGAAGAACCCGGGGAAGTGTAGCTGGAGAGGAGCCAGCCACCCGGCTGCAGGAGACCCCGGTTCCGAGGCCCGGGCTCAGTCTGGGCTTTGGAACCTGCAGGCTTGCTGGGGGCCTTGGGGCCGGCACTGGGAGCCGCCCGCTCCGGCGCGCCTACATGGTGGTGTGCGTGGGAACCTCCAGCAGCGCGGTTGCCAGCGTTGGGGGGGGGGAGCGGGGGTGGTGCTGTGCTGATCCAGGCCTGGGACCCCTGTCCACACCCCCCTCCTCCACCAGCACCAGGTGGCTGAAGTGCGGGCCCTGCCTGTGCTGGGTCTGCGGATGGAGCCGCGCCCACCCTGCCTTTCCTGAGGCCCTGAGTCCTGGGAGGGGGAGTAGGGGGCTGCCCTCGATGGGCTTCTGGGGCCCCTTCCAGTGGCCGCTGTCACTTGGACGGCGCTGACCATTCTGGTAGAAGGCATGTGGAAACTGGCTTCCTTCTGGTTCCCCGGCCTCTCCCCGGGAGGTGGGCAGCAGGTGGGCTGTCCCGCTGGAGTGACGTGGTCAGCGCTCGAGGGGCTGTGGGGGGGGGGGCCTGGTTTGCCACATATTTTGGTAGGAAGCACGAAGGTATTGCTGCCCCCCCCGGGGGGGGGGGGGGGGGGGCGCGGACACGGAGCTCTGTGCCCTTGGATATAGTTTATTTTTTCTACGTTTGAATTCTCTGTTGTAGATTTGTGTAAAAATACATTCTCTTTTAAAAATAAAAATTTTCATGTCTTGTAATTTTGTCCCATAAGACTTTTTCACTTTTCTTAACGTGCAGTTCTTTTCAGGGTGGGGGCTGGAAGCTCACCGGCCCTTCTGCTGCTCAGGCGGCCCACTAAAAACTACTTTTTCTTACTATGAAAGTTACTATTTGTGTTAATTATTGACATCGTAAAGCAAATAGGCAAGGATCATAAACCCCCTGGGTTTGTGCTACCACTGACATTTTGGGGATTATCTTCTAGTATAGTCATTAAAAATAAACTATTTTGGATCATTTCAAGCATATATGAGCATAGAATCTTGCTGGCTTTATCAGTCAACTTTAAAAAAATAATTTTTTAAGATTGTTTTTAAAGATTTTATTTATTTGACAGAGACACAGCAAGAGAGGGAACACAAGCAGGGGGAGCGGGAGAGGGAGAAGCAGGCTTCCCGCGGAGCAGGGAGCCCGACGCGGGGCTCGATCCCAGGACCCTGGGACCACGACCCGAACCGAAGGCAGACGCCTAACGACAGCCACCCAGGTGCCTCCCAAAATAATTTTTTTTTTAAAGATTTATTTAGAGAAAGAGCGAGCACACATGCAGGGGGAGAGAGAATCCCAAGCAGATGCCCCGCCGAGCACAGAGCCCAATGTTGGCTCAGTCCCCCGACCCCGAGATGGTGACCTGAGCCAAAACTAAGAGCTGGTCGCTCAACCAACGGAGACGCCGAGGCGCCCCTTAAAGACTTAAGTAAAGTCTACACCCGACCTGGGGCCCAAGCTCCCAACCCTGAGACCGAGAGTCACACGCTCTTGCAGACTGAGCCCGCCAGGTGCCCCGCAGCTTCACCTGTTAACACACCTTGTTTCCTGCGGCCGTCCTGGTTTGTTTACGCTTCATGATCCAAGCAGTGAATACACACGGGCTCCACGAGAGAATTTTCCAAAAGCTTTGGCACTGAACCGTTTTCGCACCTCGAATTCTTCAGTCAAGTACCTGCTGCCCAGCTCTGCCCCGCTGTCTTAATGCCTTGGCGTGCGTGCACCTGCGTGTGCCTACGGTTCCCGTGCGCACACCGCCCAGGCACCTGCCGTCCCACGCACACGTGTGCGTGCTGACACGCGCTCCACGGCGGGCCGGGTGACCCGGGGGCCCCAGCAGGGCCCCCACCTGCGTCGCTGGAGCGCTGGAATCTCCGGGTGCCCTCGTCTGTCCTCGCCCCGACTCGCAGCGCCCGTGCGTCCCGTTGGCGCCCAGGCCCAGGTCGGCGCGCGGTCGGAGGGGCTGCGGGCCAGCCTCCGCTCCCGGTTCCCCGTGAGGCGGGTGGTGCTGCCTGCACCCCTCTGGCAGGGGGCTGTGGTCGGGCGGGTTTGCTCGACTCCACGGACAGCTGCCTGCGCGGTGGAGCGTGCGCTGGCCCGTGCCCCGGACAGAGCGGGGGAACGGCGCGTGCGCGGCCCCCCGGCAGGTCCTGCTCGGCGCCGGCGGCTCCGGAAGGCGCTCAGGAAGGGCCGCGGTGCTGAGCCGCCAGGGACGCCGGGACTCCGCGGCGGGAGGCCGGGCTGAGCCCCCGAGCCAGGGCCGCGGGCGGGCGGGCGCGCGTCTCCGGGCCGTCCGCCCCCTGCGCTGCGCTGGCGGGGCGCCTGGGCCAGGTCGCGGCGCCCCCGTCCTCACGGCGGCCGGCGGCCGGGCGATACGTCCCGGGTGCCGCGGCCACGCCCGCGGGGCGCCCCGCCGCTCCGTGCCCGGCGTCCCCCAGGCCTCGGGCGGCCCTCCCGGCCCGCCCCCGGCCCCCCCCCCCGCCCCCCCCCCTGCCCCCCTCCCTGCCCGCCCCCGCGCGGGAACCGACGGGGAAAAAACGTTGGTTAGATGCCACGAAGTAGGTGGCAATGCCTTAACCGTATGCGTGTTGTCAGGCCCGAGGGCCTCTTCCATCCTTGTCAAGGGGAGTGCTAACCTTCTCTCCTTTCATACAACACGGCTCTCCTCCCGGCCGCCCGCTATTTATGGCTCTGCGAGCCCGCCGCTTTGCGCTTACGGTGACCGAGGCGGGGGGCGGGGGGGAACTCGTACCGAAATGGTACGCCGGTGGGACGCCTTCCCACAGCGGGGAGCCGCCACTGTTCGCATACTATCGCCCAAATCCCTACAGTCGCTGCCGCGTGTGGAAAAACTCGCCATTCCCTGCCCTAATGTATTCATAAAACCAGCCAATCAGAAGCTGGGAGGGACATGCGGAAGTCCCCAGCGTCCTTCAGAAAACTAGATTCCCCCGGAAACAAAACAGGGCCCTCACGCACTTCCTACACCCACACGCCTCGCGGTCGGTCGGGCAGAGACTCGGCACTTCCTGCGGAAATGGAGGTGGTTTGGAGCGAATCAGAGGACGAGGAATGGAGATCCGCTCCGCGGACTTCCGGACGCGGCCCTGCGCTTGGAACTGTGGGTGCTGGAGGCGAGGGTTGCAGGGGCGCGGCCTGCGCTTGCTCCGAACCCTTTTTTTTTTGTTGTTGTTGGGCACGGCTTAGCGCATGCTCCATGGCCGCTGCGCACAGTCCGAGGGCCGCGGGTTCGAGGCCCGGAAAGGGCCAGTCTGCGCATAGCGGGCGTCCATGTCTCCTGTCTGCCCTTTCCTCGGGGCTTGAGGGTTTAAGCCCGATGCTTCCCGCCTCCCTGTCCCCCCAGGGCCGTAGCCCGCGGCGCTGACGCGGCGCCTTCCGCGGCTCCCACGCGCGTGCCGCGGAAGAGCGTGTGTGCGTACGGGTGCCGGGTGCGTGTGCACGTGTGTGCGCTGAGTGAACCCGTGTGCGTACGTGTACGGTGAGTGCACACGTGTGTGCGTGTGTGCGGTGCGCGGACACGTGTGTGGTGAGTACGTGTACGTACGGGGGCCGCACACGCGTGTGCGGTGAGCGAGCACGGGTGTGCGTGCACCTGTGCATGCGTGTGCACCTGTACGTCCACACGCGTGTGTCCGTGCACGTGGATGTGTCAGTGCCAGGAGGGAACGCCGGCCTGCAGGGGCTGACTCTGGGCGGCTGTGGGCTGTGAGCCGCGGATGGCATTTCTCGGTGCTTGTCCGGATGCCTGCTTCCAAACTGCATCAGAAAACTCAGAAGAGGTCTAATTGTTAATTAGAAAAGACAAGACTTAGTTTGTTGGTCGAGGGGGTTCTTAAGTTTCTCCGACGCCCTCAGTCTGGAGCCCAGGGGCCCGGGGCGGGGCGGAGAAGGGGTGGTGGTGGGCCCCCCCGGTGAGGCGGGGGCTGCGGGGTGGACCCTGCCTGCGGGAGGCCAGCTTCCCCGCACCCGCCCACCGAGGAGAAGTTGGGGTGAGCCCCCTTAGTTACAGCTGCAGAGCCAGCCTAGGGTGGGACGAGGGACTCCGCCCGCTTTTGCAGAGCACCTGAGGGGAGAAGAGCCGGGGGTGACCAGGCCACTCAGTGGACAGGGGCCGCAGTCAGGGCCCCGGGGTGAGCTGTGTGACCTGGGCACAAGTGCCCTCCAACTCCCCAACTCCCGCGAGCAAGAGGCCATCTGGCGCCCCCATTTTATAGCTGAAGATGTAGAGGCCGAAGCGGTCGGGTAGTTTGGGCGCGGTCACACTGGGTGTCCGTGGGAGGGAGTCCGTGTTTCGTCTTGTCGGCCTGTGCCCGACTCTCGTGCTCACAGCTGGCTTCTGTACCCCAGCTCTCTGCCTTGGCCCTACGGGGCCCCTCAGGTCTGGGCGCACAGGAGGCTCCACCCGAGCCAGCTGGGTCTCAGTGATGTCTCCTGCCCATCTGCAGGCCACGTGGGGCCTCCTTCCGCTGGGTTTGCAAGCTCCTGGGCCACGTGGGCTTGGAACCAAGGGGCAGCTGGCTCCTCGGGAACCCCAGGCCAGGCCTCGCGAGCTTCAGAGTGAATCCAAACCACCTGGGATCAAAATGCAGGTCCCTGGGACCACCTCCCAGAGTCTGAATCAAAAGACTGGGTCTGGCCCAAGAATCTGCATTTCACAGAGCATGTCAGCTTCCCCATCCCTGAGCAGCCTGTCTGCTCCGGGTGGAGGGTGGGAGATGCCGTGTCTTCCAGGGGACTCAGCAAGAATGACAAGTGTGGGAAGGGTTTGTAGAATCGGGTCTTTGTGGGGTTGGAAGGATCAGGCAGGAAGGACCCAGGAGGTAGCAGATCCCTCCCAGGCGGCATTTACTGAGGCTGCTTTTCTGGGTGCCTGCTGCGCGGGCGTCCGGGACTTGAGGCCAGACGGCACCTCCCGTCCCCTTCGCTGTTGAACCGAAGGGAGGGCATCCCATAGCGTACGTGGAATAAATCCATGGGCTACTGCTGCGAGACCCCTGCCTCCAGCCCTGGTCCTGGCACGTTCTCAGCTCTACCCCACATAGTGAGACCCTGGCTGGGAGAGCCCTCCTGGGCTAGCAGGTTGCTCTGGGCCAGAGGAAGCGTTGGCCACCTGCCTCGTGTTGTAGGCAGGAGGCCGGATGGACCAGCGGAGTCCTCACCTACAGGGGGGCAATTTGCTGTTCACTCCCCCTGAGTTCACCAGGAACAGAACCCACTGGACCCTCCCCAGGGGCCAACCCCAGAGGCCCCCCCACATGAAATCAGGCAACACCCAGAGAAAGTTCCAGAAGTAAGAGAAGGTGAGCTCACCTTGCTGACCTGTCCATTTTGCCCATGCCAAAACGGAGGGAGGGGAGGCACTTGCCCTAGGGCACCCAGCGGGTTGTTGCTAGGGTTTGGGGTGAGGACCCAGCCCCCAACTCCCAGATGGCAGAAGTGGGTGTTTCCTTCCAGCCCTGGTGAAGCCCCAGGCCTGTGTAGACCCTTCTCCGAGTGTCCTCTGGAATTGCTAGATAAAATACAGGATTTTATCAAATAGCAATGTTTTTGTGTATGTATGTCCCGAATATTTTATGGGATATACTTATGCTAAAAGTTATCCATTGTTCTTCTGAAATTCAAACTTAGCTGAGGGTCCTGAAGCTTTACTTGCGCAGTCCTGCAGCCTTGGTAACAGGAGAGGGGACTTTAGTCATTTGCCCACGAGGCATTTCCCACAGTGTGCTCCACGAGACCACTCGCTGTCCCTGTGGAGAAGAAGCTTGTTTGGGAACTTCTGTGTCAAACAAGATTGCATGACCCCCGCCCCCCGCCCAAAGGAAGAGCCCACTGGTGGACGTGGAGCTCATGAGAATGGGAGAGAGAGGCCCGGGGCGCAGTGTCTTGGCTGATGGGCTGTGGGATGTGCAGGAGGGAGAGTAGAGAGCGCAGGGAAGGGAGAAGCAGCCAGAGGAGGAGCAAGGCCACGTGCAGGGACAGAGGGGAGGAAGGAAGAATAATCCTGACCCTAGGGCTCACCCCAAGAGCGTCTCCTGGTGGCCAAGTCCAGGTTTGCGGGCCAGGCGCTTTGAGACCTGGGCTCTGCAGACCCAGCTGGAGTCCGGCCCGTCAAGGGGTCCCGGGAGCGCTCAGCAAGCTTCAGGCTGTGCTCCCCGTTGTTCAGAGCAGAAACGCTGTCCGGCCCTGCCTACAATACTCATGTCCAGGCCCCAGTGGCTTTGGAGAGCTTCAATTTTCCTGATCTCGACCAAGTCTCTGCGTCAGATCTGGAGAAGCCTGGACTCAGGTGGCAAGTCTGCGGCCATTGGGGTCTCCCCACATGGGCTCCCCCCCAGAAACCCAGCCATGTGACCCAGGTCCCCCGGCTCTCATAGCTCGGAGTCCCTGGCCCCCCGAGGACGGGCAGGGCCAGAGATGGGAGCAGAGTGGAAACACCTGCCATCCAGCACAATCCTGCAGGATTCAGGGTTCGGTGGTGGGGGTAGAGCTCTTGCAGGATTTGGGGTTCGGCGGTGAGACTGGAGCTACAGCTCGATCCAGAGACTTCCTCTTGGAGACACATCTTGCTGGTAGCGCCTGTGACCTGCACGGCCCCCTGCCTCTTCCCCGCCTCTGCCGACTGTCCAGCCGGCCCCAAAGGCCTTGCCGGGTTCCTGGGAGGTTCTCAGCTGGGAGGGGAGAGCAGTGACATTCCCAGGAAGGGCGACAGGCCCTGAGGACTCGTTGCCTTTTGGAACGGAAGGCCTTGGTGACCCAGGACTCGGCTGGGGCTGGCCATCATGAGCCTTTTGGCGTGACTGCTGGGGCCCAGAGGGTCAGCTTCAAGGTCACTGCTCGCGGCCACCAAACAGACCAGGGGCCTTTGGAATCGGGCAAGGCCGTGGCCCGTGGATGCCCCCGTCCTCTGGCTCCTGTCCTGCTGGCCTAGGACTGGCCGATGGGCTGTCCCCACGGTGGTGGGTTCCTGCCCTCCGCCTGCACTTTGGGGTCTGTGGGAGGGATGCCTCGCTGGGCAGTTCCAGGAGCGTCCACCAGGGGGCGGGCCTGTCCCTTTCAGCGTCCAGGCTGCGGGTGTGGGCGAACGGGCCTGGGCGCCAGGTCCTGGGCCGGGGGCGGCCAACCTGCGCCAAGCGTCAGCCCCTTGAGCACAGCCGGCTTCCTTAGCACACCGTCTGGCTAGCTGTGGCTCTGGGAAAGTCGCCTAACCTGCCCGGTGCCTCAGTTTCCTTTCCCGACAGGACCGGAGCTTGGGGCTTGGCTCCGGGCAAGGCTCAGGAGGGCAGGCTATTCCTATCCCGTTTCCCAGATAGAGAAACCTGGGCTCTGGGCGTTTACGGGATGTCTGGAGGGGGTACCCCAGGGAGGCAGGCAGTGGGGTCTGCAGTCCAGGCGGGCTAGTGGGTTTGTGGAGTTCCTGGAACGTGCCTGACCTGCAGGTGCTCCGTCGGGTGTAACCTGGACATTTATCGGCGTTAGTTCTTCCAGAAGCCCGTTTTCCCGCTATTATACAAGAATACCTACTCATTGCGTGTGCATTTAAAGCCACACCAAGCAAAATAGCCCTGATCTGACCACACAACCCAGTCGGTGGGCACAGTTTTTTGCATTTTACAGAGGAGAGTGATTTGCATTATTATCAGTTTCCTTTTTCCTGTAAATGGCGGAGTTGTGATGGCTTCGAGCGGCCATTGATGGGCGGTGTCCTGGGCAGGCCGCCTGTCAGGAGCTTTCTGTGCAGGGGAGGGGGGGGTCCAGATAAGGCCTTTGTGGTAAATAAGTTTCCAGATTTTTCTCTGGGTATTAATGGGCCCTGATGGTTTTAAAATAGGATATTCCTTGCAGTGCAGACACGGTTGCCCTCTCATCCCGTGGACGGGGCGCGTGGGCGTGTAGCTCTGTCTACGTACAGAGTCAGTGCGCCTTCTCTTTGCCCCCGAGAGCTGTTATGGGCTGATGTGTCTTGCAGTTGGTGGCAGAGAGAACACGCGATCTTTGAAAGCTGCTTTTGTTTTGTTTCTCTGCACATCCGTGGAGGCTCCAGGCCGGGTGATGATGTGTCCCCCCCTACCCCCAGCCATCACTTCCAGGGGCTCCCTGGATCCCTCCCAGGGATGCCCCCAGGCCACTCGGCCACGCCTGCAGGGAGAGTGATGACCGTCCAGGGGTGAGGCCTCTCCTCAGGGGCTGCTATTAATAAAGTGACCACTGACCCCCGGACGTGGGGAGGGAGGAGGGGACGGAGTGTTCCCAGGGTTGGCGTTTGGCCGGAGGCCTCCCTTGCGTGACTGGGAGGCCTCCAGAGCGCCCTGGTTCTGCCCTGGCCCCATGGCCCCCTGGCCCGGAAGCTCTGCGTGGACCAAGTGCGGGGGCTGCCCTTCCTCTGGGATATAAATATCCCAGCACCGGCCCCCTGCAGCCTCCCAAGAGGGCTGGCGAGGGAAGGAGGAGCCTCAGGCCTGTGACCCTGCGGGCCTGAGACCCGGGTCACGGCCCTCCAGGAGCTGGCTCAGGGCCGCCCTGCTGTGTGGCTCTGTGTGCGGGGGGCCCGGGGCAGCCTGGCAGCCAGGCCCTGCTTTACTCCCCTGCTGGTTTGGTCGCTGGTGGATGCCGGCTGGGGCAGAATAGGGGCCCTGCCCGTGGCTGGAGAGACAAGGATGGGAAAACGGTCTAGTCTTCTCTACACCTGTGTGTGCCCCTCTGGGGCTTTGGTCCTCGGGGTTCCAGGAGGGGGAGACAAATGACCGAGTCCGGACAGGTCCGCGTGGCCAGTGCTGGGCTGGGTTCTCCGATCCCTCACCTGTCCTCACACAGCAGGGGGGCTGTGCATCACCGCCGTGATGCAGGTGCAGCACGGAGGCTCGGGTGACCAGTGCCGGCCACACGGCGGTTAAATCCCACCACGGTCCCCTGCATGTTTCCGAAAGGCTGCAGGTTCTGGTCCCCCCAGTTGGAATCCGGAGAAACTGGTGCTGGAGGAGGGCCGAGCGTTCTCGGCGCTGCAGGGCCCAGGCCCTGGGTGGGGGGCAGACACAGCCCCCCCTAGTTCTTGGTCCCCGCGGGCCCAGCTTGGCAGGGATGGTGGGGGACTCCTGATGAAGCACTGACAAATCCTCACATGGGGCAGCAAAACTCATCCTTAAACACGCACTGGAAAAGGTTTACTGTAGAAGATGCTGCCAGACAAAGCATGGCTGACTCAGGAGGAAGGGGGAGGCCCGGGCTCCCGGCTCTCTCCCAGTCTGGCCAATCAAAGCTGCCTTCACCCCCCCCCCCGCCCCCGGGGGCCTGCTGGAGCCAGGAGCTTACAAGAGTCCTTCTGCCCCTGCTACCTGGGCTCTCCTTTCTGCATGTGACAGGAAAGTTGAGGTTCAGAGAGGACCGCCAGCTAGGAGGGAACAGAGGGACGTGAAGGCAGCTCTGGGTAACTGAAAAGCCCAGGCTAGCCCCACCCTCTCTCAGGGACCGAGACCTCCATCAGACGCCACAACCCGTTGCCCCCCCCCCCCCCCCCCCCCCAGTGCCACCCGTGGCCAAATATGTTTGGGAAATTCTGCTCGCGGTGCTCCCGGGGGGCCCGCATGCCGAGCAGCGAAGGCTCTGACAAGTCCCGCGTGGAAGAAGTCTGCTCCCCTCTGTTCACCCAGCGCTTTCCAAGCTGGGGTATGGCCCATCCCCGGGGGCAGGGGCAGGACAGGGGCAGGCCTGGTGGGGTACAGGCTGCTGTGAGCTGCTGTGGTCGGGCTGTCCAAAATGTCCCCCTTTGAATGAGCCGCAGAGGGCCCTGGGGCAAGTCCCTTTCTCTCTGCACCGTCTTCTCCACTGTGAAAGGAGGGCAGAAGCGAGAAACGAGGCCCATCCCGGGGGCCTCTTGGGGGGCATGGAGGAAATCTTGCTGAGCGCTGGTCTCTGATGCTCTTCCTCTGGGGAACCTGTGCTTATTGAAGACCTACCGCGTGTCTTGCCCTGCATGGCCTATCCTCTTGGAGGAAAGCCGGCAGTAGACAAAGGTTTCCTGACTTGGATTTTGAGTTCTAGGGGCCGAGGGAACTTGTCTAGGAGAGGCCGGGAAAGGACAGGCTAAGTTTGTCCGGGGAAAGCGGGGAGGGCTCTGGGAAGACCCAGCCTGTACAAAGGCCCTGGGGTGGAGAAAAGCAGGAGTGGCCCCGAGACTGGAAGAAGGGGAGAAGCTCAGGAAGGCCCAGAGGCCAGGAGGCTGGTGGGGCTATGGGAGGCTGTGCAGGTGAGCAGGGGTAGGGGGCAGATGATAGGATCAGATGCCACAGGGCAAAGGTGGGCAGCGTGGAGGAGGCAGCCCAGTGAGTCACTGTGGTTGCCTAGGTGGGATGTGGGGCTGGCTGGCTTGCCGCCCTGATGCCTCTCCAGGCCTCCAGCAGTCCCTGCCTTGCCCGTCCATCTCGTCCAGGGCCCTGGGCGTTGCACCGAGGGGGCTGGAGTGTGCTCTGCCCACACTTCTCCTCGGGGAGGGGGTTAGCAGAGCCCTCTCCCGCTGGCGACGCTTTGGAGGAGGCAAGGAGGGGTTTGGGGAGGCCGTTCTGGATATGCACTCTAGCTGCCTCTGGCCCAGGCATGGACCGGCGCTGTTCCCGGCTCCGGGGGAGCCCTGGGGACAACCAGGCAGGAGGCGCGTGGCCAAGGTGCCCTTGCGGAGGGGGGTGGGGGCCTTCTGCCCCCTTCTGCCCCACCCTCATTTGCTTCCTCCACCGAGACTATGTCAAGGGACATCGGCGTGCACTCCCAGGGCTGGCTCTATGCCATCTCCCCTCCCTGGAGCCAGAGGGTAGGGGGTGTGCTCCCATTCGTGGGCGAGGAAGCAAGTGCAGGGCGGGATCACAGCGGACCAGGGGGTGGGGGGCATCTTTCAAGTCATGTGCCTGGGCCCCAATCCAGACTTTTTGTGGACACGGAGGACATGGCCCCAGAGGCAGGCCTGACTGGGAAGGTCCCACGGGGGATTGGACAGAGGGGTGGGCCCGGGAGGAAGCCTGGATGCTGCGGGCCTGGCCCAGCCCATTCTTGGCTCCCCAAACATCCTGCCCCTGACCCTGTCCCCCGTGGTGTTGCCCGTGGCCCCAGTAGCCTCTGCTATTTCCCATCCTGCTGAGCCTCGGCCTGATCACGTCCCCAGCTCCCTGCAGGCTCCACGCCTGGCCTGCTGCCCGCATAGGGGCAAGAAACATGCCAAACGCCCGGGCATGCTGCAGGCGATGCGGGTCCCAGGTGTGGACTGATGCTGGGGTGTGGTGGGAACCCGGGATCGAGGCAGGAAGGAGCCCACCTCTGCTTTGCTGGAGCTCTGGGTCCGGGGCGGCGCAGGGCTGTGTGGGGCTGGGACTCCGGGGTCCCTCCCGCATGGCTGAACCCCTGCGTGGTCTCCGCATGGGGTTCCTGTGGCTGCTGTAGCAAAGGACCACAGGCTGGGAGGCTGAAAACAACAGAAATGTATTCCTTCCCGGTTCTGGGGGCCACAAGTCCCAAACCCAGGTGTCATAGCGCCGCCACGTTTCCCCTGGGGGCTCTGGGGGAGGGTCCTTCCTGCCTCTCCCAGCCTGGTGGCCCCAGTGCTCTTGGGCTGTGGCCACCCCTCTAGTCTGCTCCACCTTCACACGGCCTCTCCTTTTCTGTCTCTTGTAAGGACATTTGTCATCGGGCTTAGGGTCCACCCTAATCCAGGATGACCTCGTGTCAAGACCTCAGCATAATTACATCTGCAAAGACCTGTTCCCGATAAGGTCACATTCACAGGCTCCAGGAGATGCAGCTTGTGGGGCCAGCATTCACCCCACCACACTGCCCGGGCCTCAGTTCCTGCATCTGTAAAATGGGGTTATCATAAAGACTAGGTGGGGCTGGGCAGAATGAGCATCGCTGTTTTTCCTGGCCCGCCGGCTCTCCTCCTCTACCCGCAGAGGGGTCTGCCCCTCCTGGGGGAAGCAGTCCCGTGCCAGGCGTCAGGACTGGGTTTTGGCCCCCGCTCTGTTACCAGCCCCTTCTCGACCTTAGAGACATTGCTCCTGCATCTGGGAAATGGGAAGATTTTTTTCCTAGGGGAGGGGGTCATGGGGGGTCCTGTTCCCCTCTCCAGAAAAATGCATCTCCGTGCGTGCACCAATTTCAGGGGCTCATAGACACACAGTTAACCTTTCCATCAGGCCCAGAACACCCCCACCCTGCCAGCGCCTCTCTCCTTCCAGGACGCCCTCAAGCCCAGCACGGTTCCCTTGCAGGGGGCCCACGCCTTGGCCTGCTGCTGGGGGTCTGCCTGGTCTCCCCCTCTGCTGCACTCCTGGCCGGGGGGGGGCACACCCAGGGGCCTTGTGCCAAGTTCACGAGCAAGGGATGGGGGCAGCAGGCAGGGAGGAGAGGGTCTCCAGGTGGCAGGGGCAGAGTTGAGAGAGGGAGGCCTGACTGGGCAGCCATGGGGGGGTCCTAGAGCCCAGGAGTTGCCCAGGTGGGCGGGCTCTGTGACCACCTGTGTCAGGGCCGAGAGCCCAGAGGCGGCTCCGACGTCCCACGAGCAGGACAGCCTTCTCCTCCCTGCGCCTGCGTGTCCTCTGCAGGCAGCAGGCCCGCTGGGGGGAACAGGAGCTGGCCAGGCTCTAATCTTTGGGTCTAAGGACAGGACAGGAGGGCCAGCCAGGCTGCAGCTCTCCCCAGGGCGCCTCGGCCCGCTGTGTTGCAGGGGGCCCTCCTTGTGAGCCCCCTCCTACAGCCCGCCCTGGTGCCGCACCAGGCTCCCTGCAGAGCTGGCTCATGGACCAACAGGTGTGTGGTGTCTTCCTGCTCACTTGGCTTATTTATTTAGCCTGGAGTAACCCCCACCATCGCCTCTGCTCCGTGGGGCGCCAGCATCCTCCACACTTGGCCCTGCGGCCTTGGGATTCTGGTCTGCAAGCTTCCCCTTCCTTCCAGGCCCGTGTCCAGGGTGGGCCCGAGGGCCCCGTCCACGCAGCCCGGTGCGGACTGCATCAGGCTGCCGGTGTGCGTCCAGTGAGTCTGGAGCTACTGAGGGGGCCAGGCCCCCCCGGCTCCCCGACCCGTTCACCCACGAACCCCTCCACTTGAGCTGGGCTCCCCCTCCTATGGTCGCTCGGGACCTCCGCGTATTCTCAGCCAGCGGTGCGGGTCCTCTGACTGAACCATCACAACATCGAACACCCTCAGCCCTGCTCCTCCTCAGCCTTCCTTCCTCCCCGTGGCCTCGGGGATCCCTCCCCGCCAGGACCCCCGCCCCTACTCAGCCCCGCGTCGGGTGGGTGCTGACAGACCCCGGGCTCTTCTCCAGCCGTCTGCACTCCTTAGAGGCTTCTTCCATGCCGGGCTTCTAGTTCCTTCTATGGGCCAACGACCCTACATTGCTGTCCAGGCAACGCCAGTCTCCCCCGCGCTGTCCCACCTCAGACTGATGGGAGAAATGGGGTAGACACATCCACCCGCGCCTTTGCAGGGCCCGTTCGGGGCTCCACGCAGAGCTTAGGAAAAGCGCTAAGTTCTAGCATCTTGTGGTCATGAGAAAGTCAGATGGACTCCGCATACACAGAGCAGAAGGGATCGGGAGGTGACCAGCCAGAAATCACTTCCACACCCGGAGACCACCTGGGTTGGCATTTGTGTGCACATCTTTGCACTGTTTTCCCGTGTGTGCGTGTGCGAGCATGCAAGTGAGTGTGTGCATGCCTGCGGGTGGGTGTGTTCATGTGTGCACACATGTGTGTACACGTGTAAGCATGTGGGTGTGTGTGCACGTGCATGTGGGCGTGCACGGGCGTGTGTGCAGGTGTGTGCACGTGCATGTGCGCGCGTGGGCGTGTGTGCAGGTGTGTGCATGCACGTGTGCACTTGCGGGCGTGTGTGCAGGTGTGTGTACATTTGTGTAAGTGCGGGCATGTGTGCATGCATGTGTGTGCGCGCGGGCGTGTGTGCACATTTGTGTAAGTGCGGGCGTGTGTGCAGGTGTGTGCACGTGCATGTGTGCGCGCGGGCGTGTGTGCAGGTGTGTGCACGTGAGCATGTAAGCATCACCGGGATCAGCTTTACTGCTGCCTCTCTCTTACCTTTTCCTGTGAGGTCCCAACGTGAGGTCCTTCTACCACATGACTTGAAATGCCCAGGAGGTGTCACATTGTGTAAAAATTTAGCAATTTATTTACCCCTCCCCGCCATGAACCGTTTTGACTACTTTTGCCGTAGCCAACACCAGCATCCATACCTGCTTGCCCACGTCTCTGATGGAGAAAGCAAGACAGGTCAGGGGGCACACCGTGTGGCACTCTGTGTGTGGAAATTGCCCTTTTTCCTTCCGGGACAGTAGGTAGGGATCCTGAGTGCCTTTTCCCTCCATCTTATTAATTTTGGGTGTTAGCAAAAAATATCACTAGCCGATTCGGTATGGGCAAAGAGATGTCTGTGTTCTTTTAACTTTTGAATTTTGTGACGTTAAACATTTTGAAAAGAACCCTGTCTATATGAATAACATAAAGCCTTTTCCAGCCATATAGGTTGTACATATTTTTCCAAATTTGTCCTTTGTCCTTCAGCTTTGTCTGTGATTTGTTTTCCTCACGGGACATTACTTTTTTTCCCTATTCAGGCCGGTCGCTCTCCTTGGTCAGGGTGGTCTCGGTGTGTGGTGGGTGGTTTTAGGGCGAGCCTGGGGGCTGTGGGGAGGGCAGCCCTCACTGGGTTGGAGGGTGGCTCTGGGGGCCGACTCGGCCTCCCGGGGGCTTTATCTGGAGGGGTGGGGGTGAGGGGGGTCAGGCGTTCATGCCATCGACCTCTTCCTGGAAATGCATTTTATGGTGGGACGGCTTGGGGTCATCCCTTTTGGCTCTTGTCAACCTAAACAGGACATTCTGTGCAGTAACAGAGATGACGCTTTGTTTGTTTGTTGGGAAATCAAAGGTATGCGAGTGTGTGTGTGCGCGAGCTTGTGTAGGAAATGGAGTAAGACTTACTCAATTAACAGTTTAAAAAAAAAAGAGAGAGAAAAAGCCTTGACTATCCCTACAAATCCATTTCCTTTCCGGTCCAGAACAGTGTGGGGGGGGGGCCCTGCCCCGAGCTCTTGGCTCCCCCCGTGTCATGGGAGAGCCCTCTGGATGGAACGTGGCAAGCATGAGGGCACCAGCACTGGGCAGTCCAAGGAAGACGGGATCTCAGGGGGTCCAGGCCAATGCTCCTCTACCGCGTACCCGGGGGCTCCCCTGAGGCCAGCGAGGATGGGGTCCTTGGGCTGTTTCCAGTGCATTCCATCCAGTTGGTTAGAGATCACATTTGCTTCCCAGCACGATGCCCTGGGTGGGGTTATGGCTGATGTCTCTCTTCAGACCCATTTGCAGATGGGGAACCTGAGGCCTGGTGCGTGGGAGGCCTCTGCGGGACCGGGACCCCTCTCCTGCTCCTGCCTGGTCTTGCCCCACCATCCCCCGACTGAGGGGAAGGCAGAGACACCGTGCGCGCCGCTCGGGCACCGTCCATATCATGGCTCCAAGGCTCGCAGCCACAAGACGGGGAACAGGCTTCCAGCAAAGGGTCGTGATTGCAAGGATCGAATCAGATGATGAGTGCTGGCATGCAGTAGGCGCTCAATCAGTAATGCTGACAGACGAGAGAGGGTTGGATTTGTATTATCTCAAGACAGTTTTGCGTTGGTGATGCCCATGAGGCTGTTGGCCTAGAGAGGAAGGGACAGTCTAGCGGCTCTCTAGAGATGGTTGGTGGCCCTGCCCCCAGACGTGTAAGGGTTCAGGGATCTGTCAGACAGCCAGACTCCCAGGGATGCCCCGGGCTGGGGGTGCTCACACGTCCCCACCACTGACCTGGGGGATGAGGCTGGCGTCCGGGCCCAGGGGTCGCTGGACTCCTGGGGACCAGGTGCCTCGGAGCAGAACCCTGGCCCGGTCTTTCTCCAGCTGGAGCCTCTGTGTCCGTGTCTGTAAGATGGGTCTGTCCATCCCACCCTGCTGGTGAGAACCCACAGGCAGGGTCAGTCTCTGTTAGCCCTGCAAGCCTCATGTGAAGGCAGAGTATTGCACTCTTTTCCCATACTGCTTGCCTGCCACTTCCTGGCCCTCCCAGACCTGGGGACGGGTTAGCCCATGCTCCTGAAAGCGGCTCCCGAGCCTGGGCCCGGATTCCTGAAGTGAGGAGGCACGCGCTCCGGATGGCCCGCCAGCCTGCCTCGGCTAGCATGGACTGGCTCCGATACGTGGGTGCCGGGGCCCAGACTTTCCACCGATGGGACGTGGGGGCTTGGCCCTCCTCCTCGGCTCATGCTGCTGCTGTGGGCCCCGTGCATGCAGCCATGGGGCCACGTGGGCTCCTGTCACGATGGGGGGGGGCTGGTGCTTCTGGAGGCGAGGGATCACCTGGGCAGGTGGTGGGAGGGTGACGGCAGGAGCAGGGGTGTTCCCAGAAAGGGGGGAGTCAGGCACAGCTGACCCCAGAGCTAGGAGTCCCGACCCCCAACTGGTGCCAGACTCTGAGTGAGGGGCCTCCAAACACATGTGGGGCTGTGCAGGGTGGGGGACAGGACCCCGGCCTGTCTCCGAAGCTGCCAGGCACTTGGAGTGTTTGATTTCCTCCCCACCCTCCCCGCTTGGAATCCAATTAATCAATGGAAGAAATCTCTTGTGTGGTACCTCTCTGAGCCCTGCAGGCTCCTACAAGATTGATTAACACAAACATCAATTTCTCCGGCTGCACGCCTCTAAAAACACGGCACTTTTTCAGATTGAATTGCTACTGTGTGCCCGGTGTAAATAAAGGAGGGGGGAACGTGGAAGATTTGTTGCTGTGTACGGCGGGCGGCTGTTGTTCCCCACTCGGCTGCTGCTGGAGGGAGAGGGTGGGCAGGGGGGCGGGAGAGGCGGGCGGGCGGGCAGGCAGGGGAGGTCAGGGAGAGGAGAAAACCAGAAGGATGGAGGGAGGTGGTGGGGTCGCCGGGCTCGGGGAGGGAGGTGCTAATTGGTTCTTTTTCTCGCTGGCAGTCGGGGAGAGGGGATGGCAGGCCAGGGTGGGTGCCGTGGGCCTGGCAGTGGCAGCCAGGAGGGTGGCCTGGCCCCTCCGTCCTTCCACCCAGTGCCAAGGGAGGCCAGGAGGGCCAGAGCCCAGAGCAGGGAGCCGGGAAGCTGAGCCCGGGGAGCTGCTCCACACGGTCACACCCCTTTGCTGGAGTCACGACCCTGTGACCCCGCGTTTGGTGGCCTCCCAGGCACGTCCCTGTGTGCTGGTCCTCCCCCTTCCCAGCCCGGGGCCCTCTGTCCCACGTGAACGCACTCAGCCCCCCAAGGGGACTGCAGGTCTCTGCTCCTCGGTTCCTTGCAGCCGGGGCGCCACATGACCCCCATGTGTGAGAGCCGTAAACACAATTAAACATTTTCTAGTAGCTGCGTTAAAGAAAGAAAGAAAAACTGGTGAAATGAGCTTCAAGAATATATTTTAGGTAACCAAACGTACTCTGTATATGATCATCTCAACGTGCCTTGAAAAAACAAGGATTCACGCGGTTTTTGGTTTTCGGGCTGGTCTTTGCGATCAGGAGTGTGTTTCATACACGTGCTGTCTCCGTTTGGGCCACGTGCTCCGTGGCCAGCGTGGCAAGGAGGCCATGCTGGATGGGTGGCTCTGGACCTGCCTTGGCATGGGCCTTGGCCTTCCGAGTGCAGGTGCCCCGTTTAGTCGCGGCGACAGCCCGGTCAGGGAGCTAGTGGGGTCCTCCCCTGACAGGTGAGGGGCCCCGGCACTGCTGCGGAGGGAAGGAGACTGGTGTGAAGAGAGAGCCACGTGCTCAGGGCCACAGTCCCAGCTCTGCCACCTCCCGGCGGCCCCTCCGCCGCACTCCCCACCTGCAGGGGCTCCGGGGCAGCTCAGGGGCTGGGAGCAGGGGCAGGGGCCAGCTGCCGGGATTATGATTACCGCCGGTGGTCATTAGGGTGCGGTCCCCTTCCCTGTTGGCATCTAGCAGTGGTGGCTCAGCTGGGGCAGGACCGTCACCCCCTTCACCGGCTCACGTCGGGTGGCCTTTGGCCTCAGAGCTGCCGAGTATGTGGCCGGCTCCCGGGAAAGCAGGGGGATGTGAGTGTGGCCTGCGCTGTCCCGTCCTTGCAGTGGGAGGGTGTGGGGACCCTGAAGCTGCCTGTCAGTCCAACTGGATACTGTCTAAACAGCAAGAGCCCCCCACCCCCACGCCGAGGCAAAGCCTGGAGTTGCGGCCTGCCCTCTGCCCTGGGGGGTGGGGGTGGCGGGATGGAACGGTGGTTTTGCAGGAGCAGCAGGTACCTGGGCCATTGTCCCTGACCTGGCCCTCCTCTGCAGCAAGCCCTCCATAGCTCCCCAGTGCCCTCAGACCCCGCGGGGCGACACCCGGCTCTGCCTCACCTCTCGACCTCTGCCAAGGCTGCTCCTTCTTCCTTCACAAGGCCGATGTCTGCCGTCCCCTTAGGACCTGGCTGCCTGTTATTCTGGCAAATGTGCCCTGTGCTCTTGCAAGCATGGGTACTGGGGTGCCCGGACGGGACCCTCAGCTGGGAGCTCCTGAAGGTTGAGTGGATGTCACCTGGGGGAGGAGACCAGGCACAGAAACTTGCAGGTCAGAGGCAAGGGGGCTGGGGCTGCCGACTGGCTGTGGGCGGGGGGCTGAAGGCCCAGGCGGGTGGGTGCCCGTGGCTGCCGGGCCCTGGGCCAGGGGTGTCAAGGAAGCAGAAGGATGGGTTGGGGGTCACTTGGAGCAAAGGGCTGGACTGTGGTGGATCAAGTCAAGGAGGCTGGTGCCTTTTCTATGCTTTGGAGCATTTACCCTCATTTTTGGCTGTGGCATCACCCCAGAAACTCCCGGGGAAGGCAGGCCATTGGAGGCCAACGCGCTGCTCCCCCCCTGCCGCGCCCTCTCCCCCTGCCTGCAGCTTCTCCACCGAAGCCCCAGTCTGCTCCTGACTGAAGAGAAGGGCCGGGGGTCAGAACGTTCCAGCCCTCAGCTACCCTTCCCTGGGGGCCTTGGCGACTTCTGCCGCCCCGTTTCCCATTACAGCCCGAGGTCGTTTGGTTCGTGAGGGCCCAGGTGGAGAGCCCAGGGCCCGCGGCGAATGCACTCTGCTCTCAGCAGCGGGGTTTTGAGGGGCTGCCTGGAATCGGGGGGCCTGCAGGCGCAACGACACGTTCTGGCCTAAGAGGCTGAGGTGCCGCCGCGTGGGCTCCGCCGGCCTGCCTCACCCTCCCAAACCCCGCTGGCCTCCCTTCTGCCCTGCCCACCCGCGCGCGTCGCTGGGCCTTCCTCCTTCCTGGAGGCCCCGAGGCTCCTGCCCGGGCAGCCCTGGCACATCCCCAGCGCCCCCGCGGGGACAGGTGTCCGGCACAGGGATGCAGTGTCTGCCCCGGTTCTGGGCCTGCCTCCCTGACTCTCTCTGGCCCTGGCTACCGCTGGGGCATGGGAATGGGTGGGGAGCTGAGACAAGGAATTATTCTGTCGTGACGGCTCTGTGTCCAATGAGCTGAATTAGTGTTTTTATATAAAAACTATATTTTTAGGGGCACCTGGGTGGCTCAGTCGTTGTGTCTGCCTTCGGCTCAGGTCATGGTCCCAGGGTCCTGGGATCGAGCCCCGCATCGGGCTCCCTGCTCCGCGGGAAGCCTGCTTCTCCCTCTCCCACTCCCCCTGCTTGTGTTCCCTCTCTCGCTGTGTCTCTCTCTCTCTGTCAAATAAATAAATAAAATCTTTTAAAAAAATTATAAAAAAACAAACTATATTTTTAAAAAAATTAAGGTTAACTTATATACAGTCAAGTGCGTAAATTGTAAGTATACAGGTCCTTGAGATTTTACATACTCTTCCTGTATAATTTTTTAAAATGTAACAGATCATAGGCGTTAGAAGAGTCTATCTGAATCACGTCTCTGTGCCGGGGCGGGGTGGGGGGACAGGCGATAGTGCCCCAGCCCAGCCTCCTCGGCTGGGAGCTTGGCTCTTACCCCCTTCCAGCGTCCTTACCCCGAGTTACTCTCTGGGTCCGCGAGTGAGCGAATGGGCTCAGGGGAGGCAGAGCCTCAGGTGCGGGACACCACGCTGGGCACAGACCCGGGTCTCTGGACCCAGCCTGGTGCGCTCTGCACAGTCACGCACTGTCTCGGGGCCCTTCCTCAAGGAGCACCCCAGGGACCGAGGCCGCCAGCTGCTGGGGCTGGAGCACGCAGAGCACTATCAGCCCGCACCCACACGTTTGTTCTTCCATTCGGCAAACGCCCAAAGCCTGCGGTGGGTGCCATGCACTGCGCCACGTCCTTTAGATGCCCTGCTTCCTGATGCGGGGATTAGTGTCCTCATCTTGTACGTGGGAAAACCGGAGTGCAGAGAGGGGGAGAGGCTTGTCCAGGGTCACACACCCAGAGCGTGGTGGAGCGGGGGCCTGAACTCTGGCGGGTCTCACGCAAAAGCCTCCAAACCCATTTTCTTCAACTTCCACCCCTCAGTGTCTCGGCCCCGACCAGAAGGCCTTCTGCCGCTCCCCTCAGTGATGTTAGGGCTTCTCTGGGAGGGGGCAGCCCCTCTACAGGGTCCTCAACAGGAGCCCCGGGTGCGGCCCGCGGCAGGCACAGGCCTCGAGCAGGGCGAGCTGTGTGGATGCTTCCATGGGCTCTGGCTGCTGGATCTCGTCTGCGCTCAAGCTCCTCCTGGGCAGGTGGGCTCAGTGGGAGCACAGAGGCCTTGTTTACCCCCAGCCCCTGTTTTATGGAGGGGGAAGCCAGGCCCAGAGAGGGGAAGCACACGGCCCCAAGCCACACAGCAGCGCAGGCGAGCTGGGCCCGGCGCTCCGTAATCACAGCCTGGTTATCACGGCGGTGGGTGGGAGCCGATGGCTCCCTGCTTGGGAACTTCGAGTGGCATCAAGCGAGTGAGTCAGGCCCGCTGTGGGCTTGGGCGCATGGGCAGGTGGGCGGGCGGCGGGCACTTAAGTGTGGCTAATTTGGTCTAAGAACGCAGACGCCACTGGCAATTTCTGCATCTCGGAGAAAACGGGGACAGTATGAGGCCTGTTCTAGATGCAGCAAGAAGGTGGGGCTGGGGGGCAGAACGCTGCTCAAGAGGTCTGGTGTTGGGGCGACAAAGGCCCCCGCGTCAGCCACTTTCCCTGCCAGGGTGGGGCACCAGCAGCCAGTGGAAAAGGAAGCTCTCCCTTCACTGGTCAGGGTGAAGGCAGAGCCGAGGCCTGTGCCTGCCAGAGGCCTCGGGAGCTGCCCCTGGCCCTCCCCCGAGCTCACCGTGGTGGGGCCCGCGTGCTCTCTGTCTCCACGTCTTGCTTGCTCGCCCTCCTCCTGTGGGGACGGACAGGAGGGCCCAGGGCGAGCGTAGTGTGATCTGCCTGACAGGGACCACATGGACCATGGGGGGCACCCCCACGCCCGGCCTGGGAGGAGCCGGCCCCCAGGGTGGGTGTCCCAGCCAGCTGTGGGGTGAAGCTGCCGGCTCAGGACTTGGCATTTCTCCTCACAGACATCCATGTCCTTGGTTCAGAAACACCAACACCCTCCTGGTTTCTAGACTGAAGGAAAGAAATAGGGGATTGGTGGGTAGGGCGATATCTGTCCTAGCTCCCTGCTTCATTCTTTCCTGCTACAATACTCCCCGAGCACTCAGGGGGCCTCTGTGAGCCCCTTGCCCTGCAGCTTCTGCTCTGACATGGGACCCCACGGGCCCAGTGACCACGGGGAACATGGGAAAGGAGCCATAATACTCTCCACTTGAGAGGAATGTTGCAGACTCGGGGGGTCCCCAAGGCAGCGTTGGCCCACGCCCCGCCCCCCCCAGCTCCCGGTGAGAGCTTCTCGACGGTTGTTGTCATGTGTGCTTCGACCAGTGCACACGGAGCACAGAGGTCAAGGTCCCTCATCTTGGATCATGGGATAAGTAGACCTTGGGGGCCACCGCTGTCAGAGGGTCAGGAAGGCTGAGGCCCTGATGCTGGGACACCCGTGTGGCTGGTGAGCCCTGACTCACTCTCTCCTTTGAATAGCTCCTTTGGGACTGGCCTGGGGCCGAGTGTCGTCTCTGCCAGGATACCGGACACGGAGTCCCAGAGCCCCCGCCAGAACTCCCCCGTGTCAGCGGTCTCCGATCCCTGACTGCCCTAGCTGCCCAGGGCCACACAGTGAGTGTAGGGGAGAAGTTAGAGCATGGTGAATGACAAAAAGTTTCAAATGGACTGAAAACTAAAGCACAGATATAACTTTGTGTGATGTGGCTAAAACAACGCTTAAGGGAAAATTATAGCTTAAATTTATTTGTGGAAAATGTATATGTAGGAAATTTATAAAGGAAAATTTATAGTTAAACACATTGAAAAAGAAAATCACAACACCCAAGAAATGAACAATTTGATTAAAAAATGGGCAGAGGACCCGGACAGACATTTTTCCAAAAAGACATACAGATGCCCAACATCACTGATCATCAGGGAAATGCAAATCAAAACCACAACGAGATACCACCTCACACTTGTTAGAATGACTAAAATCAAAAACATAAGAAATAACAAGTGTTGACGAGGATATGGAAAAAAAGAAATCCTTGTGCCCTTGGTGAAAATGCAAACTGGTGCAGCCAATGTGGAAGACAGTATGGAAATTCCTCAACAAGTTACGAATAGAACTACCCTATGATCCAGTAATTCCAGTATATTGGGTGTATACTCAGGGAAAACACTAACTTGAAAAGATATCTGCACCCTATGTTTATTGCCGCATTATTTACAATAGCCCAGATATGGAAGCAACTTGAGTGTCCATCGATAGACGAGTGGATAAAGAAGAGGTGATATATGCCATTTGGGACCACATGGATGGATTTAGAGGGTATAACGCTAAGTGAAATAAGTCAGATTGAGAAAGACAAATACCATATGATTCTAATCATAAGTGGAATTTAAGAAAAATGAATGAACAAAAAGCAGATTTAGAAGTATAGATACCGGGACGCCTGGGTGGCTCAGTCGTTTGGCATCGGCCTTCCGCTCAGGTCGTGATCCCAGGGGCCTGGGATCGAGCCCCACATCAGGCTCCCTGCTCGGCAGGAAGCCTGCTTCTCCCTCTCCCACTCCCCCTGCTTGTGTTCCCTCTCTCGCTGTGTCTCTCTGTCAAATAAATAAATAAAATCTTAAAAAAAAAAGAAGTATAAATACCAAGAATGAACTGATGGTTGCCAGAGGGGAAAGGGGTGAGGGTTGGGCAAAATGGGGAAGGGGAGAGGGAGAGACAGGCTTCTAGTTAGGGAATAAGTAAGTCATAGGAATAAGAATCAGAGCATAAGGAGTCCAGTCAATGATACTGTAACAGTGATGTAAGGGGACAGATGGACAGATGGATCTGTGGTGAAGTTAGTATAATGTGTAGACTTGTCCAATCACTAAGTTGTACACCTAACACTAATTTAACACTGTGCATCAAATATACTCAAGAAAAGAAAAGCAAAAGAAAATCAATGATCTAAACCCCACCTTAAGGACCTAGAAAAAGAAGCAAATTAATTTCAAAGCAAACAGAAGGAAGGAAACGGTAATGAGCAGACGTCAATGAGATAGGAAAGAAAAAGGCTAGAGGAAAATACAATCCACGAAGCCAGAGTTGCCACTGTGGAAAGACCATATATAATTGACAAATCTCTAGTCAGACTGACAAAGAGAACAAGACAGAAGACACGGATCAGCAATATCAGGATGAAAAAGGGGACATCACTACAGACCATGTAGATATTAAAATGTTAACAAATATTATTGCAGTTTTGTGCCCACAAATTCTACAATTTAGAGATGAAATAGACAAATTGCTTCAAAGACATAAGCTACCAAAGCTCATTCAAGAAAAAAAAAAACAGGTGATAGTCCCATATACATTAAAGTCCCATATATATTGGAGTTTGTTGTTTAAAACCCTCCAAAAACAATAAATTCCAGAGTTAGGTGAGTTTTCTGGCAAATTCTACCAATTCTACTTTTTATGAGGTCAGCGTTAGTCTGATGCCAAAACCTGACAAAGACATTACAAGACAGTTCATCAAAAGAATACGTATGATTGCCAAATAAGCACATAAAAAGATACTCAGTGTAATTAGTCATTATGTCATTGCAGAATGATGTAGCACTGTAACCTGTAATCATGGCTTTTAAAAACTGACGATAGCGAGTTAAGGATGCAGAGCACCTGGAACTCTCATACCTCGCTGGTGGGAACACAATGTGGCCCAGCCACTCTGCAGTCTGGCGGTTTCTTACAAAGTTAAATGCACGCTCACAGTATGTCCCAAGGATTCCACTCCTGGGTATTTACCCAAGAAAATCACTTAAAACTCTGCGTGAATGTTTATAGCAGCTCAATTTATAATTGTTCCAAGCTGGAAGCAATTCACACATATTTTTCAAACTGTGGTACGTCCATCTAATGAAATACTTTTCAGCAATAAACACGAATGAGCTATGGATACATGCAAGAACAGGGATGAATTTCAAATGTGTTATGCTGAGGGAAAGAAGTCAGACTCAAAATGTTGCATACTGCATGATTTCATTTAAATGACATTCTAGAAAAGGCAAAACTCTAGGGACAACAATAGATCAGAGGTTGCTAGGCACTGGCGTGGAGTTTGGGAGGTCATGGCTGTGTTTTCTAGTTGGTTATGGTGGCGGTTACACAATTATTTAAGGTCGTCAAGATTTAGAGAATTGTCCACTAAAAAAGGAAAAATTTTACCATAGATCATTATACTTCAATGAACCCGACTTGAAAATAATCAATTTGGAAGAATTAACATCTTTATAATGTTGAGCTTCCTAAACCATAAACGTGATCTATGTCCCCCCTTTATTTAGGTCTTCATGAATGTCTGTTAATAAAATTATTTATTCTCTAGAGGGCTTGTGCACAGCACTAGGTTTAGTTCCAGGTACCTGATCTCATTTGATGTATCATTTAAAAATTCTCATTTTCTATCTATTTACTCCCACTGTATAGACATAAATCTGATTTTATGTGTTGATTTTACATCCAGCAACCTCGTTAAACTCTTAGTAGTTCTAATTACTGACCTGTAGTTCATTTGGGATCCTCTGTGACACAATCACGTTACTTGTGACAGTTTTGTTTCTCTTTTTCCAGTCTTTTCACCTTTTATTTATTTTTCTTGCCTTATTGCACTGGTGAGGGCTGCTATTGCAATGTTGAATGGAAAGGCTGAGAGGAGAAATTCTTGCCTTGCTTCTAATTTTGGAAGGAAAGCTTTCTGTGTTTCACCACTAAGTACGCTGACTTTGGCAGACACTCTTAAATGGCTTAAGGAACTTCCCTTTTGTTCCTGGTTTGTAAGAGCTGTTTTAGTTTTAATCGTGAATGGATGTTGAATTTTTGCAAGTGTCTTTGCTACATGTAGTAAGACTCGTCTGATTTTTCTTCTTAACGTGTCAGCGTGGTGAATTACATTGATCAGTTTCCCGACGATCACCAAATCTCCTTTTCTGACATAAATACAATTCTCTAACTACGCACTATCCTTTTTATGGCTGAATTCAGTTTGCTAGTTTATTTTGTATTTTTGCATCCGTGTCTATGAGTGATGGCCTGCGTTCAACCTTGGTGTGGGGGCTGCCCTGCTCTTTCTTGTCTCCTTCCACAGGCCCGTGTCCTGGTTCCCACTTAGGTTTAGGTCCCTCTTCCCTGCAGGGGGTGCCGAGAGCCCAGACCACCCCCCCACCCCAACCTTGTGGCTCCCTGATCTGGGCTCAGCAGGCCATGTCGCCCACCACCCTCCACCTCTGTTCCTCATCTCTGGGGAGATTATTGTGTTTGTAGCCCCACTGTATGTTTTGGGTTGCCTTAGTTATGTTGCATTTATCACTTGGCCCAGAGCAGTGGGATGGGAGAGAGTGTGCACCCACGAGCTATTTTGGTTGGAAATCCCCTTTGATTTAGAGTGCAATCTTCTGCCTTTGCCTGTCTCGGCCTCTCCAATCCAGAGTAGATGAGGTGACTTCACCCTGAAAACCAAAGCCTTTCAGAATGTTTTCTGAAAAACGGCAGCTTTCCCCGTGATGAGTCGGCCCCACCACAGTGGAGTGCAGATAAGGCTGTGGGTTTTTAAGTCACGTTTTTCTTCCTTCTGCATCTCGATCTCCCTTGGTATTAATGTGTCCGTGGCACATGAAGGTGACGATAAGATCGGTGGCCTTCTTTCGGTTTCTCTGACTCGGAGCCGTGCCCACGCTCCCGGGCTGGGCCTCCCTCCTCCCCCTTGCAGCCGCCATCAACCTCACTCCCTCTGAGGAGCCCCTGGCGCCCTGCCCTTCGCCTTCGTGGCACCTGGTGCCCTCACGGCTCCACGTCGCCTGGACGGGTGGTCTGCGGGGCGCTGGCCGGCGTGCTGAGGGCTAGCCCCTGGGGCCAGGCCTGCGGAGAAGCCACTCCGCATCTCTCACATGAAAGGCACACGAAGGTCGGGGCGTTTCCTGCCCAAAGTCCCAAGACCCCCTCGCCATCGTGGGTGCACCTCTGTCCGGGGAAGGACAGCAGGACACGGGACTGCCGGCCCCCTCCACCCGCTGTGGGGCCTCTGCCTCCCTCCCGCTCTCCCGCTCGCCCGGGAAGGCCGGGCAGCTCCGCTCAGACTCCTGGAGGAGCCTGCGCCACTTCCTGTTTGAAGATCTTCTAAGTTTATGGAATTTGAGAAACGCTGTGTTAATAAGGCAGAACTGACCTTTGACCTCCCCTCCCCCTCACATCCTGCGACAGGAAGCCCCACCTACCAGAGGGGCAAGAACAACATCCCTGGGAGGAAGGCCTGTTGCCTTTTCACCCCATCCTTTCTCTGGAAAGTTC
Source organism: Callorhinus ursinus (assembly GCF_003265705.2). Classification (NCBI taxonomy): domain Eukaryota; kingdom Metazoa; phylum Chordata; class Mammalia; order Carnivora; family Otariidae; genus Callorhinus; species Callorhinus ursinus. The sequence continues at coordinate 476,339 of NW_027397184.1, read as the reverse complement.
TGTGCCCTCTTCCCTTCGGGGGAGGTGTATGACAGCTGTGTGCGCATCCTCGTTACGGGGGGGGGGGGGGGGGGGGGTGTTACAAAGGGGCCCGAGCTCTGGGGGGGGGCAGCGACGGCGGGGAAGCTGGGGAGCCGGCAGGGCGCCCCACACCTGTCTGGGCCGGGCCCAACCCCCCACCCAGGGCAGGGCAGGGCGGGGGGAGGCCATCCGTCGGAGAGTTTTATTTACCTTGAACGGCTCAGCCGAGCAGACACATTATTTAGGGACGAGAATAAAAAGCCATTCACTTTACTTCAATTGACCATTTAGTTCAATTTGTGTGTTACTGCAGGTAATTACTCCAGTAATAACGTGCGGTAATCTGCGCTGATTGGGGAGCTGGCCCTGGCTCCGTGTTAATGCCGCGTGCTGTATATACTAATTACTCGTGTGTTACCATGGTTATTTGCATGGATGCCGTGTTAACGGCACCCTGGAAACATAAAGCAATAGCAGGTTTTGAATTAAATCTTTGTGTTCTCTTAGAGCTAAAAGTGCATTTCACATAAAATAATCATGAATAAAATGAGATCATCTTGGCGGAGTTGCCAGGAAGCTGATTAACTGAGCTGCAGAAATGTGACTTTACCCTACTCAAGAATTAGAGCCTCCCGCATGTTGTCGGGGTTGCTAGGCAACCCCCAAGATGACATCACTCACAGGACCGCACTGCCAGCGATGTCATCTCTCCATATTTATAGCGCCTCCGTGGAGAGGGTGTGCGTTATAGAAAGGACGTGATCTTCTCCCGGATGGTGGGTGTGAATGGGGGGCAGGCCTCTGAGAAAGAACTTGGGAACACCTGTGTGACTCTTTCTCAGGGGACAGAGGCTTTATTTCCACTGGGTTACGCCAGGGCCCAATGAAACGGTGCGTGTCACAGCCCACGTCCGGGAGCTTGGTCTGCGGAGGTGCAGTCTTCCTGCCGGTGAAGGGGCAGCCGCATGGGTGTCCAGGCCTCTGAGGGGCAGGGCCCCCGAGCTGGGGAGCGCGCACCCCCGCTCACGGCAGTGACAGGCCAGCCCCCTGAGCAGGGGCACAGTTGTCCTAACTGTGCTGAGCCCCTTGTCCTAGGGGGCATTCAAGGGAAGGCCGGATGACTACAGCAGAGAGGCAAGAGAGAGGTGGCAAGGGGGCGTGGTTGGCCCGCTGACCACGGCAGTCCCTCCCAGCTGGCACGTTCTGTGCTCCTGTGGCCGTGACTCAGTGTGCCCTCTGAGCCAGGCTGGCCACACAGCTGGGGCCTCGGGGAGCTCAAGGTCTAGGGGGCGGAGGTGAATGGACCCCAGTGAGGAGTGAGCCTCTGGGACAGGGGAGGGCTGCCTGGAGGGGCTTTCGAGGGGCGAGGCCAGAGTTCGTCCTCCTGGGCCGTGAGGAGGCCAGGCCTCCACCCTGAGCATGCTGGGGAGCCCGCGGGCATCAGCGGAGGAGGCCTGCCGCTCTGCGTTCCCTGAAAACCAGCTTCCTCTGGCTGTGGCGTGAAGATGACTGGGGGTGGCGGTAGGAATCGGAGCACACCTGGTCTCTAGAGTGGGGGCCAGGACAGCTTCAAAGCTCTTCGGGCCTGGCCGTGGACTTCCTTCCGTGCAGGCTCATTCCAGGCAACCTCCAAACCCCACGACCCCACTCACCCCTCAGCCACTCTCCTTCCAAACTCCTCCTCACATCCCATGGAGAAGGAACTGCCCCTCAGGAGTGCTCCAAGTCATTCTCCTGCCTGCCGGGAGCCCTTGCTCCCTGCTCCGCGTCCTCCTGTGCTGGTCCTGGATGTGCCAGGGCTCATTCCCATCTATGCCCCTCCCCCTCGGCCTCCCGTGGACCCACCCTGTGAAGTGCCACCTGTGTGGAGATGGCCCCATACGGATCTGTCCACCTCTGACTTCCACCCTGAGATCCATACTTCTGTATATCTAACCACACACACAACGCCTCAACATGATGACATCTTATACCTTCATTTGAAGATTGCCTAGCAGCTCAAAGTTGGCATGTCTAAACCAGAGACCTGATCTTCCCGGTGTCTACCTCTCCCTTAGATGGTGCCATCATTCTCCATCTGGCCCTGCTGACCCTGTGATTCTCCTGGACACATTGTCCTCTGCATGCCCACCGGCCAGCCATGTGGTTTGTTCCACCCCAGGGCCTTTGCACCTGCTGTTTCCCTACCCAGAGTGCCTCCCCAGTGTTCTTATGGCTCACTCCCTCACTTCATGAGCTGTCAGGCCAAGGGTCCCATCCTCGGGGGGTTGCCCTGCCTCCCTGTCTGCACCCTCTCTGTCCCTGGCCCTCCTTGCTTGCTCTGTAATATCCAGTACACTCAGCAGAAACTACATTCCTTATTTACTTACAAGTTGTCCATCCCTCTCCCCAGAATGGAAATTCCATTAAAGCAGTGGGTTTTTCTGCCTTGCTCATGACTAGGTTCCACGTGGACTTGTTGAATTCATAGCAAAGATAGGAGCTGGGGTTTTGGGAATCGGCGAGGCTCCCAGGCTGGCCCAGAACGTACTGCTCACGAGGGCTGGCGTCCCTCGGCTCCTAGACAGACCAGGTCCAGAGAGCCACCTGGGGTCTGGCACAGAGCTGCTAACGTCTTCCGTTACTGAGCGAAGACACTCAAACAAACAAAACAAAACCCACGACTGCCCGCTATCACCGTAATTAAAACCAAGGATCTCGAAGCGTCCACGGAGTGGGAGCCACATAAATTCAGTGCACAGAGTGCTCCCATCACACCTCCTGGTCTTCTTTGTCCCCGATGGCCAGTCTGCTTTGGACTCAGCCTCTGAGAGGCGCCGGGGGTCGGGGCCGTCGGCCGTGGCAGTAGTCCTGCTGCCGTGCGTGCCATGGTCCCCACGACTTCCCACAGCTGTGTGCATGCAGTTGCCAGGCCTCTGGCAGCTGGAGCGAGCATCCCGGGGGGGGAGCTGGGGCCCGAGCCTGGCGCCCTCCCCCGTTTCGTCATCTTGTGGCCCAAGAGCACATTGTGATTGACGCCCCGGCCCCGAAACGCTCTCCAGGGGCAAAAGCGCGCCGGGCAAATGCTGACTCTCCACTTTCTTTTGTCTTCTTTACACGCTGCAGCTTGAAGAGTCCCCGCCAGCTCTCTGCTCAGAACCTGTTTGGCTGGCGGTGTAGCAAGGATAAAGTTGGCGTAGTTGATCTCCAAGCAGGGCAGAGATCCTCGGAGTGCCTGGCTATCTGTGGGCCCTGGGTCTCTGGCACACTTGCCGTGGCCTCCAGCGTGGCTGGCTCCCCCTCCTAGGCTTTTGTGGGCTCTCACGGTTGCTGCGCCAAGTCTTCCTGCTCCCAGGAGGTGTCGGTCCCTCCCTGGACTCTGGCCCCATGTCCTTTCCACCACAAACCAGCCCGACCACGTGGGCAAACACGTGGCCAAGTAGGCCGTGGCTCCGAGGGGCCTCCCGTGCCGGGAGCCGTGTGGGCGGACAGGGCAAGAACAGGGTCCCTGGGGACCAGCAGCCACCAGAGGAAGCCAGCTCTTGGCGGGCCTGGAAGGCTGGGGAGGAGCGGAGCCGGCTTGGCGAAGGAAGGAGACATCTGGGAGGTTTTGCGTGGGGCAGCGAGGCGAGCGCCGCTCAGCCTCGGGGAGAGAACGTGGGCGGCTCTGCACAGGGCCATGGGGCGCCGGGCCCCAGGGATGACAGTGATGAGCACGGCTTCTGGTTGTGGGGCATCGCCCGAGCCCGGCTCTGGGTCTGCCGCGTGACCCGTCTCGCCTCAGAGAAGGCACACCAGGACCTTGTGGCACAAGGGCCCATTTCATAGATGAGGAGACTGAGGCTCAGAGCGGCACTGCCACTTGGTGCTGGCTGTTTGCAGAGTGTGGGCTCAGGTGGGCTGGGGGTGGGCTGCATCAGAGGTGACCTCAGCGGTGCCTGGAGGGACAAGGGGAAGCTCGTGGGGCGCGGTGACTCCGGGCCAGAAGATGGGCTGCTGTTCTTGGGGCCCTGGCGTGGGAAGACAGCTCTGGTGAGGACCGTCCCTGCCTGCGTCCCTCCTCCTCGGGAGCGGAGCCGCACTCCGGCCCAGCCCTCCCGCCCTCACCGGCTCTCGACCCCGAGTCCACTTGGCCGGGGGGTGGGGTGGGGGGTGGGAGCAGGTGGCCGGGCGGAGGAGGGTCCGCATCACTGCCCCGCAGCGGCAGCAGTGACCGCCAGCCCCCCTTCTCTCTGGGGGGGACGGCCAGGTCGTGTGCCCCCACCCCGGGAAGGGGGTGGCACGACTGCTGGTTGCTGCCGGCACGTGGTGGGCATAGTCCGGGGTGATTTGCCCCGAACCAAACATCAGCTGGTGGATGCTGCCAAAGCCTTGTGCTCATCAGCTGAGTGGAGGCAGCCGTGGCCCAGACCCACTTTATAAATCACGTCGGCGCTCTGCGCGGGGGCTGAGTAAAAACCGCACTGAACCACCGCGATGCCAGGGCCAGGGTGGGTGGTGCACTTGCAGGCTGGCCCTGGGCTGGGCCACCTGGGCAGGTGTGGGCTGCGTTTACAGTAGGAGCAGTCTGCAGGGGGCTTTCTGTGGTCTTGTGGCCGTTGACACCTACCACATGCCAGGGATCCTGGCGTTAGTGCCAGGTGGTACCAAAGGCCAGGTGCAAACCCCAGCCCTGCCTCTTGCCAAGTGAGTTCACCCGTTATGGCCTCATTTTCCTAACCTGTAAGCAGGGACCATGTGCCTCAGAGGGCCCACGAGGCTCTTACAGACTATGTGGGGAGGTGCGGACGGAGTGGCCGGCTCGGCTGGGCCACGAGAGCACTCAGCAAGGGATGTCTCCCCCGCCCCCACCTTGGGCCCCTCGGGACCCGTGGGCGCCCGGTCTCCGGCTCTACTATGGGGTATAGTCTCTCCGTGACTCCAAAGTTCTGGAGTGAGTCGGCGCTTCTGAGCACCTACTGCGTGCAGTCTGCTGTAGTGCGTGCCAGGAGCATGGAGGAAAAATGAAGGCAGTGGTTCTAGGGGCACCATCTCGGGGTGGGGGTTGAACCATCCAAGGCTTCTTGTGGAAGTGACAGGGCACGTGGTGTTGGGGGCGGGGCCCTGAGGCTACGGAGGGGTGTGGGATGTGAGTGGTGGGAAGCCAGGAAGGCTCCCACGAGGTCACTTTGGGAAAATGGAACTAGAGCTCCATGACTTTCTGAAAAGGCGTGGGACGTATAGAAAGACAAGGCAGTGGGAGGGTGGTATTTAGTGTCACGGTCCAAGTGATGGCTAAGGGCATGGAGCGTGAACAGACATATGGCCCTTAGTGTGTGCCAGCCCCTGGGGAGGGCCCTGTACCTGTCTGCCATCATCACCGAGCGTTTGTTTTTTGTTTTCTCTCTCGGATCTCAGAGCAGGGCTGATGTCCCCGAGGAAGCCGCTCCCATGTAGCCCCTCTCAGAGAGGGGGTCCGACCTGGGGTTCTGAGGGGGTCGTGAGGTCCCAGGAGAGGGGCCCTCCTGAGCCTGCTTGGAGTGGCTGAAGCTAATAAGGCACCTGCCTTCCCGAATCCCAGGAGAGGCCAAGGAGGAGAGAGGAGAACAAAGAGGGAGCAAGAGAGGGTCAAAGGCCAAGGTTTCCAGTAAATTTCCTGCAGGCAGATAGCCTGGTTATCAGCGGGCTAGCCCTGAACTGTAGTGGGAAGGAGGAGCCCCAGCGGAGGGAGGTTCGGCCTGGGGGGGCCCTGCCCAGAGAAGCCAGCATCCTGGGTCTGGTGGGGGCATCCAATCTGAAACCCCTCGTTTCCCGGGTTTCCAGGGCCTCATTCTCCGGCTCTGCCCCGGGGTGATGTCTGCACCTCCGGGGACGGGAGGGAGGTGCAGGAAGGCTCCTCCCACCCCCAGCCCAGCCAGAGAGAGGGGCCCCCTTACAGCGGACCCTTGCTTGGCCCCCAACTCCATCAGCTCTGCCGGCCACTGCAGGGTCAGCCTGGGGTCGCTCACCTTTGTGTGTGTTTGTAAGGGGATGGCTGCCTGGTGGGCCTTCCTGCCAGGCCCCGGGTGGGGAAGGAGGGCTGGGAGCCTCCCCAGCAGAGACGCTTCAGCCCTGCCCTTGACTTTGGTGCGTGAATTCCCTGTGGGCCTGGAGGTGGCTGCAAGGAGCCAGGGTAGGCGCTCACCTGTCTGGTCTGCCATCAGCCCAGGGGAGCTGGCAAGGGCTTGGGGGTGGGAGGTGAGGGGGGCAGGGCCCTGGCTGGGGAGGGTGGGCCAGGTCTGGCCTCTAGAAAGAGCTGGGAAGAAATAGCCCAGGGTATGTGCGGGGGCCACTGGACACCGCCTAGGCAGAGGGCTCTGCACCCCAGTGGCTTGCCCTCCCTTTGCTGTGTGACCTTGGGCAGTCAATTCTGTTTCCTCATCTGAAAATAGGGTGGCAGGATTGGCAGCCCAGGGTCACAGGGCGCTGTGGGGACAGCGGGGACACCCCGTAGGGGCTCCATCAGAGCTGTCAGTTCTTACTAGGAGGGCTGGAGGGGCCGGGGAAACCTAGGCCGGTGAGCGGAGTCGGCACCCCAGCCTGGACAGTGTCCTTTCGCCCTGGCCTGGTAGCCCTTCCCCTCCCCGCTAACAGCTGCTCCTGTGTCCCTCCCCAGCCTCTCCCCAGCTCACAGGTTCGTCCCAATGTTCCACGGGGTGGGGCTCTCTCTGTCTCTTCAGGGGTCCCCAGCCCCCACGAGGGCCCAGCGTGGCCGATCGCCTGCGGCCGGCGTGGACAGATGGACTGAGGGCAGCCGCACAGAGCCCTCCCCCCTCCTGCCCCCCTCTGAGCCGTAGCCATTCCCCAACTACTGATTTTTCATTAAAACAGCAGCGGGCTCCGAGCCGCCCAAGGTCATGGTGGGGCTTGCTAGGGGAGCTGAATGTGGGCCATTACGCGGGCCTCTAATGTCTCTGCGGCCCCGGCTGGCGCGGGCGCGATCAAGCACCGGGGACACTCCAATTTCCGCCTGTCCCGCGGTGATCATATCAGCGCCTGAGTGATCTCCTTGCTGCCGGGCTGCGGGGACGCAAGGGGGCAGCGAGCCCGGCCACCCAGCGGCCCTCCCTCGGGAACAAAGGGACGCACCGCGTGGCTGGCAGGGCTGAGAAACGGCAGCGTGGTGTCTCCCGCGTCCCCCTGGCCCGTGCTGGGTTTAAGCCCAGGGCGTCGGGGAGGGCCGGGTGAGGGCAGGCCCGGGGCTGGGGTGGGGCTGCGCTGGTGCACAGGGGGTGACAGCCCCACCCTCAGGCTCCCCTGGGCCCCAGGTTCAGAAAAGGCCCATGACTCTAGGTGGTTGGCAGCGGTCTGTGGCGACCCCAACCTGCCGAGTGCAGGGGTGTCCTGGGCAGGGTGTCTGATGACTGGGGATCCCAGGCCTCGCTGCTCCCTGGCAATCCTCACAATTGCCCAGATGTCCGCACCCAGCCGCCCGTGTGGAAGGGGCTCTCTTCCAGAGCCGGTGGCCGTGAAGCCTGTTCTGGGCTGAGAAACGGTTTCCTGGAACTTGGCTGAGCGAAAACCGGAGGCAGCCCAGATGTCCTTCGGCTGGGAAGCAGACAAGCGGCCTGGGCCCGTGCCTGCGTGGGGTACTGCTCGGCCGTGAAAAGGCTGCAGACACCGTGGGTGAGGCTCAGGTGCGTCGTGCCGGCTCCGCGGGCCACACGCCGCCTGGTTCCACGGCCAGGGCCGAACCGTAGGCCCAAAAAGTGCCGTGGACGCGGCCCGAGGCTGGGGTGGGGGCACAGGGACACTGGGGGTGAAGGGACGGATGGTGGTTACGTGACTACACGCGTGGGTCAGGACTCTCAGAACTGAACACGAGAAAGGGTGAGCTTTCCTGCGCGTAAGTGATCCCATAATAAAATACAGAAAAAGATTCTTTTCCTTTGCAGCAGACACAGTGGGCAGCCTGGGACGGGTCCAGGCTGGACACACCGCTCGCAAAGCAGTGACAACAAGGAAAGGACCCAGACCTCCTGGCCCTCTGCCCCTTTCTGGGCTCTCGGCTGGTGGTCTCCCACCCGGGGGGGTCCCACCCCTGGCCCAGCTTCCTGTCCTCCCTGGCCTGCCTGGGACTTTCATCAGACACCCAAAAAAAGCAGCCCCCAAAAGATGCTATGTGGGGGGGGGTGGAGGACGGAGTTAGAATCCCAAAGCCGCTCCGCTCCTCGGCTTGCTTTCCCATTTCAGTGGGATGGCTGGAAGATGATGCGCTAATTAAGCATCGGGGGCTCTCTCCCGAGGTGGGGGGCCTCCCATTTTCTCCTCCATAATAGTAATTGGGATGCTAAGGAGGTTCCTAGGAGGGGTCTGTCCCTCATTTCCCACCCACCCACCACCTCTGCCTGCCCCCCCACCCCGCCCAGCTCCAGAGCTGCATGCAGGACCAGTGGTCTCTCCATCACCCCCCCTCCCCCGGCCACCGACAGCCCCCCGTGGGAATTGTGTGCTGGTGGGAGTAGCGAGGGCAGATGGGTCTCCCTCCCTCCGCGGGAATCATGAGCCTTTGCCACGGCCCTCATAGCACACGGCTGCTCACACGGTGGCGGGGCAGGGGTGCTCTGTCTGCAAGACAGACCCTCCCCTTGGCCACCTTGCACATGCTGCTTCCCCCCCAGTGGGAAGGGGGAGCCTCCAGCAGCCCCCACCCTGGAGGAATGGGAGCCTCTCACCTCCCTGTGGGCCCCGGGGAAGCCTCATGTAGGACGGCACACATCGGATGAGCACCTACTGTGTGCCGGCTCCGCGCCGAGGGCCTAGGCTGTGCAAGTGGTGAGGCCGCCGGACAGACACACGGTCCAGAGGCCACGATGCCGAGTGAGAGCAGCTGCCTCCCAGTGTCCATGTGCCCGGCTCCAGGAGCATCCGGATCGTTCTACTGTACAGATGAGGAAACGGAGGCCAGGAGAGCCGGGGCCACCTGCCCTGCTTGGGGTTGGCACCTGAGGGTCCCAACAGTGGCTGTGCAGGAGAGCATCCCCTCTACCCCCTGCCCACCCCCCACCCGTCCCCCTGCCCAGACCAGGTGTACCAGCATCCTGGCCTGGGCTCCAGCATCCTCTAACGTTCCCAGGGCTTTGGTGGGGGCAGTCTGGACCCCCGAACTGACGGTCTGAGAGGAAAATCATGGGAAATAGAACTCGCTTCACATAGAATTTCGGAAAAAAAATCAATAGAGTGTTCTGACTGTAACATAAGGGATGTATTAAAGGAAAATCATGGATAATAAAATAATGTGTATTTCGATCAGTGAGTGCCCCACGACAGTGCCCCAGTAGGGGCTCTGCCGGAAGTCTTGCCCCAGTTCCCAGATTCGCGGGGATGGGTGTGGGCTGCCGTTGCGGTAGGCTGTATCCGTGATGTGCCTCTCCCAAATGGGAAAGCTCCAAACAGAGCAAGGCATGTTGCCTTCAGTGTACAGGTAGGTGCTTTCCTGGGAAAGCCAGTGGTTGTTAAACATGCATAGAAGATGCTCAGGGATTTCTGGTTTGGGAAAAACAGTCTCTCACGGGCCAGAGCGCCTGGTGGGACATTTAGGGTGTGGGGGGGGACTCAAGAGGGAAGGTTGGCAGGGTCTGCACAACAGAGGGGCCGCGCTTGCTGCTTACCGCCCCTCACCACGGTCATTTGATGACCCCAAAGAGCACTTCCTGAATCTCCAAAATGCCCCATCGGAGGTAAAGCTTTTAACCATCGTGATGTACTCTGGGGGCCATGAGGAGCCTGACCAGAGAACGTCTCACCTGCTGGGGGGCCTGGCAGGTCACCAGCGTGACTGGCAGAGGGTCCAGAGGCCCAGAGAGCAGGCGTGGTGGCCCCAGGTGACAGAGCGCAGGAGCCGCTGGGCTGGAACCGGGGTGAGGGAAGTTAGGCGCTCCGGCCAGGCTCCAGGAAACTCCTCAATCTAGTGAAATAATGCCTTACTGCAATATTTTTTAAACATTAAAATTAATTCAAAATATCCACAATGACCAAAATACCCAAAACTCCCAATAAATATAGAGGGTCACTATTCCTGACCTTCCCTTTCTCCTCCGCGGGGCAGGCTGCGGCTGGGGCACTCGGCGCTGGAAGGCTCTCTCCTGGGCAGAGGGGTTCACTTGCTCGGGGTGGCCCTACGGCACGTTGCCGTGACGTTCAGAGCATTCCAGACCCTTCGAGGCCACACTGCCGGGGAATGGCCAAGGCAGGGCCTTACTTGGCTACATTGTTGTGTTCCTATCCGACAGACTCACATGGGAGGCAGGAGGCCAGGGGGGTGGCCTGTTGGCTTCCACGCTCCACCAAGACTCCCTGGAACACAGGGCCTCTTGGGCCTTGTGGGGATCTGTGAGTTCCCTCTGGGCCGTGTAACTTCATGCAAATGGCGGCATGATTCTGGTGCCATTAGGGAACTGGGCTGTGCTGGCCCATTCGGGGGGTTTGTAGCCTCCCGGCCCCCTCAGGAGGGCTCACAGGCAGGGGGCCCACTTGCTGGGTGCCCTGGGGAGCATAGGGGTCAAGGGGTCTGGGCCAGTGTCCTTGGCCCACTGGCCACACAGGCCAGTAACATCCATCTTTGGGCCGGGCATGAACGTTTAGAGCCCTCCCCGGGAGGTTCAGCCACGATTGAGAGTCAGTGGAGCTCTGACCCTGGGGGATAAATGATTCTGGAGCTGGTGTCAAGTTGCCCCCTGACCCTTTCCAGGGGTTGGGGCGGGGGGCAGGCAGCGCGCGCAGGCCAAACGACTTGTATTATCTATGCATTCCTTTTGAAACGCCTTCACCAGCCTCTTCCCTCGGGAAGTAGTCATTCCAGATTAGCAAGATCATGCGGGGGCACAGACAGGGGTGGGCGCGTTCTTGGGGCCGTCACCCTGTTCCAGAACTTCCCAGCCGTGTGCGTTCTCTGGGTCCCAGGGCCGCCCCAGCTGGCCGCCCCGTCTTGCAGACCTGGAAACTAAGGGGCAGAGTCAGCGGCCCCGGGGCCCCTCGTGGGTCGTGCATGCGAGTCCTGGTGGAAGCGGGGTCCCGGGCACCTGCCCCCGCCCAGGCTGTGACCCTTTCGACCTGGCGGGGTGAGACCTCTCTGTGCCCTTTCAATGTCACCCCGGGGCCCGAGAGGGCAACTTCTCGGAGGCGACGCCTCCTTAATCCGTCTGGCTGGCACTGCCTTGCCTCCGTTATTGCATTTCGCGCTGAGCGGCTCGGATTTACTGCGTTATTGGCTCATTTTTCATCTTGCATCTGTAGGAACCAGACTTGGAAATGAACAGTCGTGTGACGCCACACCATGATGAAATAGGGCTGAGCCCGGGTGCCGGCGAGCCTGGAAAGGGCTGGGAGCGGGCGGCCTCCAACACGGCGGCCTGCAGCCGAGACCAGCGTGGCCCCGTGGCCAGGGCGCCCTGGCTGCGAGCCACCGCCGTCTTCCGAGCTGCGGAGTGGGAGAGTCAGACTCATCTTGAGAGTTTCATGGTGCATAGTAGGTGTTCAGTAAGTGCAGTTATGCTTCTGGCTATGATGTGCTGTAACTTTAACGTATATTTTACGAGTTCTAAAATAATAGAACTCTTTTATTTGGGGGAGTTCTTAGAGAGCATAAGTGCGGGAAGGAACTGCGATATGGCCGGCTTGAGGGTAGCTTCCTCTCAGATATTCAATTATCTTCCCCTTCCCTCTCGCCCTCCGCCTGCAATCTGATTATTTTCGCGCCCACAATGCACCTGTGCCCACCCATCGGAGCCTCTCCGAGAGCCCAGGAGCCGACCAGACAGCGCGCACGGCAGCCTCTCTCTTTGGGGGTGGGGGTGCCATCAAGACCTCTCAGAACACTCTTTCATGCTTAAGATCCACGGGCCGGCGGAGTGGCGGGGAGTGGCCGGCCTGCCGTCTCTGTGACATTCTCTCTGTTCCATGGACGGCGAAGCCCAAGTCACTGGCCCACGGTCACCACGCAAGTCAGCGGCAGGGCTAGCATTCCAGCTCAGGTGTCCTGATCACAGAGCGTGCTCTGTTTCAACACTCAGGCGTCATTCAACAGACATTTACCTGCCTCCGGGGACTTCGTCGGGCCCCACAGAGGCTGAGGCAGAAAAGAAACTCAGATAAGATCACAGAGCAGAATGACTTAAATACAGCCATGGGCTGCGAGGGAAGGCCAGGGGGGGGGGGAGTGGCCAGGGCCGGGGGGGGGGGCAGCGTCAGTAAGGGTGGGATCGGGAAGGCCTCGAGGAAGAGGCAGAGGAGCAGAGATGGGGGGGACGGAGACTGGCAGGCGTCTGCTCTGGACAGAAGAGGCGGCAGAGACTGAGGGGCCGGGGACCTGGCCGGGGTGGCCAGCAGAGCCCTGTACTGTGGCAACCACGTGCAAGGGCTCCACGCAGGCTTGTGACGTGGACCCTGCCCTCTGCGCGGAGCTGCGGACCCTCCTCAGGGGCGCAGGCGGCCCCAGGGGGACAAGAACTGACCCTCGGAGAAAACAGCAAGCCCACCCCAAGAAAAGCCACGTGCTCGGAAAAGGCCCCTCCTGCTCATGTGGGATTATTCTGAGTAGCAGGGTGGTCCTGTGCACTTTTCCCTGACACCTGCCTGCATCTCAAGGGGTCACCACGCCCTGGAGGGCATTTATGAATTTGAAGATTTGCCGATTCCTTAGCGGGCACGTTTCTTGCTAGCCGAGTGAGGTTTCGAATCCTGGGCAGCTGCCTCAGCCCAGTCCCGGGCAGACCTGGGGTGTGCGTGGCGGCATGGCCTCCCCGAGCCCACGGGTCCCACCAGGCAGCAGGGGCCCGTCCGGGCTGAACACCCGCTTGGTTCTTCGGCATCTGAGGTCTGTGGGACAGCATTGCCTGAGCGTGCAGGAGGGTTCCCACGTGGCAGGAGACAAAAGTCCTGTGGCCTCATTTTGTCCTTTTCCCTGACGGGCAAAAGCCCAGGAGGCTGTCCAGGGAGCGGTGGGTCCGTGGGAGAGCCCAGGACCCGCCTAACAGGCGGCCACGTGTGCCCAGGGCCTCCTCCGTGGCTGCTGTGGTGGGGGGCAGTCCCCCTCTCTGGGCAGGAAGCCTTTCGCCGAGGGCCTGGCTGCCTTCGAGAAGGGCACAGAACAGCTTCCTTCTCTGCTTCCTCTCCTGGGTACGAATTAGGAACGGGAGATCCGGGAGGAGTCCAGGACTGCAGGGGAGGGGAGTGGCTGAGGGAGGTGGGGGAGAAGCGGCCCACAGGGACGCCTGGGGCAGGTGGGGGCTCTGCCCTGACCCCCGTGGTGCTCCCAGCGGAGCGCGTCCTCTGACCCCCGGGGGGGCCCCCCCGGCAGGCCCCCTTGGTGTGCCTGAGAGCCCGTCCCCCGCGCTGACCTGGGCTCTTCGTGATGTGCCCTCTCCTAGGTGAGCTCTGACGGAACGCAGCCCGTCCCACGGCCCCCGGGACACAGCCTTGCGACCGCACTTTGTGGGGCAGCCAGCCTGCGGCCTCGCTCCCGCTGGCCCCGTCCTGGCCCCGCTGACCGGCCGCCCTGCTCCGAGTTTCCGGGGTCCGACCTCTGCACAGGCTGGGGGGTAAAGGAGGCACGGCGTCTGGGGTCTGTCCCCGGTGAGCGTCCCGTGTGTCATGTTGTCGGTCTGAATTTCCTTCTTTCAAAATAAAAAAATTTGTTTCGTTGAGAAGAAATTGACATAGGGTAAAAGGAACCATTTTCAGGTGTGCAGCTCGGTGGCACTGAGCACGGACGCGACTCTGTGCGCCCCCCACCTCTTTGTATCTGTCCCAAAACGTGTTCGCGGCTCCAAGAGAAGCCCCTTCCCGCTCCCCCAGCCCCGGCGACCACTGGTGCGCTTCCTGCCCCTAAAGATTTGCCAATTCCAGGCATTTCATATAAAAGGAATCTGACACCATGTCTGTTTCCTCTCACGCCCCGTGACATTTCTGAGGCTCCCCATGCTGGGGCGTGCATCGTGACATCACCCCTTGCTGTGGCCGTGCGGGTGGCCCCCACCACGTTGGGCCGGCGCTGGTGTGAGCACGCGTGCCCTTGTCCTTTGTGCGCCTCCATCCCGGGCTGTGCGCACCGTGGGCACTTTATAAAGGACCAGGCTGTGACTCTCAACGGGCCCTGCCAGGTTCCCGCCAACCCCAGGCCGTGGCCGTGGTCTGAGTAGCCCTGGATCAGCAGTCCCCACAGGGGCGCCGATGCTTGCTGGGTTTTGGGCCAACTGTGGGTCAGCCGGTTTATCAGACTCCTTCTGACTTAAAGGGAAACCATGTGTTTGGAAAATAGGATGTTGCCAGGAGAGCCCGAATGTCTTACCTCTCTTCTGGAAAAACAGATCATTGTTTCCCTTTCTTCCACCCCCCCCCCCCCACAGCAGAGCAGATGTTAACTTTCCAATAAACAGAGGGAAAAAAAAATAGATGAGGGACGTTTAGAGAACTATAGCCACGCAGGCCAGAGTTATCACTCTGATTTCAACTGGGACTATAAAATTTTATGAGCTATTAAATTGTCCTAAAGCTCCTTTAACATACAAACTCGAGTGTCTGAGATTACCCATTAAGAAAAAGCGGGTTACATCGGGAGAACTTTTACTACTTACACTCAATTGCGTTCAATCAATAAAACTTTTAACTAGCCGTGTTGCTTTGGGCAGATTACATGGGTCCTGCCGGGGACAGGCCGGCTGGACGTGCCTGGACACGCCCTGAGCACGGCCATTGCTGGACATTGGGGCTCTCAGCCATGGCGGTCACTTGAGCCTTCCTGAATGTTCTGCGACAGTGAGGCGGGTTGGGTCGGGAGGTGGAGCCCCAGCAACCAGTTTGTCACAGAGGTGCCCATCAGGCAGGCGGTAGGGAGCCCAGGGTACTGCCTTGCTGTGAGCACGGCGCCCTGCAAGCTCCCAGCAGGGATACGGACTGTGGGCCAGGGAGCCTGCAGAGGGCCAGGGTGTGGAAAAGGCGGGGCTGGTTGTCCCAGGAAGAAGGAGAGAGAGAGAGAGAGAGCCCTCTGATGAGGAGGAGGGGGTTGGCCTGCCGCGTGCCGAGCACATGTCACAAGCACATGTCTTCCCAGCTGGCTCTCGAGGTGGCCGCGGCACCCCTCCCTCTGTGCGGACGAGACCGAGCCTCTGGAAGGGTATCGGGGCACCTGACTGGTGAGCCACGTGCTGGAACCCTGGGTGCCAGGCCAGGTGTGTCCTTCCTGGGATGGGAGGCTGAGCCCCTGGATGCTGGGCATCTCACCAGGGGAATGAATGCAGAACGGGGGGGATCCCTGACCCAGAAGACTGCGGGAAGACAGCCATTGTTCCGAATCTTCCCACGACCCTCACTTCCAAAGGGGGACAGAGGCCGCGGGAAGCACAGACCACAGGGGGTTGATCTGCCCCGCAGGCCGCACCAGGGGCTGCCTGCCGCTGCCTGGTCAGCCGTCCGCCCAGAAACAAGAAGGAAACCCCACGGTTCCGGGTGTGGTCCTGGCCGCATCCTTCACCTCCTCAGGCCTCTGCGTCCTCACCTGTAGAAGGGGGTGGTGGCGCCGGCTTCACGGGCAGGTGCAGGAAGGGGGATGGCGGCACACCCGTCCACACTGGCAAGTGCGCGGTCAGTGTCCACTAGACTGAAAAGGAATTAGTGTCTGCAGGGAAAAGGAGAGATTTGGGGCCTGACAGGTTGGCCTTGCCTTTGCCCCGGGGAGGAGAAAGCCGCGGCAGGCGCACGGTGGCCTGGCAGCCTGTGGGTGACAGGAAGGGCGTGTCCCAGCGGTCTCTGTGGACTGCTCTGAGCTCAGGGAACCTCCCGAGACCCGAGCTGCCTCTGTGGGGCAGGTTGAAGGGCCCTCCTGCTGGTCAGGGGCCCGCTCCCCAGGGCTGGTGCTCTGCGGGCAAGACCGGGGAGCCCCACTGGGGTAGGGCCCGTGGGAGCGCCGCTAGGCCTCGCTCTCTTCCCCGCTTCCCAGGCGACCTCCCAGGACTGTGCCAGGAGGGGAAGGGTCGGCTCTGAGCCACCGTTGCCCCGGAGGCTCCATTCCTGCCCCGTCATGTCTGGTCCATAGACAACAGGGTGTGGAGGCCCAGGGACACCTGACCTTTCCACCCTGCTTGGCAGCTATTGTCCCCAAACCTTAGGCGCTCAGGGCAGCTGGGAGGCAGGGAGGCTGGGCGGTCTGGCCCTGGAATCCAAGCCCCGTTGCAACAGACCCGTTGGGCAATTCCTGTGGGGCCGTGCTCTGCCCAGAGCTCGGTTTCCTCATCGCCACGTCTGGATGAGTGTGGACGTGGTTCGACTATCACTGTTTGTGGGGCTGTGGCTCTAATCTCCTGGGCCTCTGGAGCCTGTGTCTGTCTCAGGCTCGGCTCCCTGTGATGCTCAGGCCCCCAGGTCAGGGAGACATTCCTTCCAGGCCTGCAGCGCCTGCCGCCATGGTGCCTCTGGGCTTGGAGAGGGCTGGGGTCAGGCTTCCTGGGGTGGCCCGCGGGGGCAGGGCCGGGTCAGTTTGGGTTTTGGGGGGTGTTCCGGGGGTGGTGTCAGAGCACAGAGCGCGGTGGGAAAGGAAGGCCTGCTGTGCAGGAGTGTGCTCTGCCAGACGCCAATTAGCCTGGAATTTGGAGGCCTCTGGCCTCCCCTCCTGCCTGGTGATTGGGGCCACGGATCCACTCCCCACCAGACCGCTCCCGTGGGACCCTTCTCTGATTCCTGGAGTCCCACGACCGGGGGAGCCTTCTGGGGGTCAGAGGGCTCTCAGCCTCCGGCTCTCAGCTGGGTCTGGTGTAGTCCAGACCCCTGGGATCCTGACCCAGCCCTGCCACCAACTCGAGTTGAGGCCGGTCAAGTCGCTGTCCCACTGTGGGCCTTGAGGAGGGAGGGGGGCAGGTGGAGCTGCGAGGCGGTACGGTGGGTTAGACAGCACCCCACCTTGGGGCCCGGGGTCTTTCTCTGCTCTGAAACTCCATGCCCTTGGCTAAAGAGTGACTTCTTTGTCAATAGTGATGTATTTCCAGAGAAAATTCACTCAGCAACCCACTGTTCAGCCATTTCCACTCTAGCGTGAGTTAGCCCTTCAGCCAGCTTGTACACAGTGCATGGAGGGATGGGATGGGGTGCAGGCCATCTGTGGTGAGGGGAGTGGGGCAGATCCAGAGGTGCCTCTGGTGGAGCTGCACATCCTCAGGGTCCCTGGGAAGAGGGCCCGGGAGGAGGAGGTGTGACGTCAGGGTGGGGATCTGTGCCGGGAAAGGAAGATGAAGCCCGTGAACGATGAACGCTTCCATTCTGGGATGTTGGGCAGCATAGGAGGGTTGTTTAACAAGCGTGTGATGGGCTAGCACCCATATTTTGGGAAGTTGAGACTGCCAGAGAGTGTGTGGTGGACTGCAGGTGGGGGATGCGGCGGCGGGGCTCTAAGCTCTTAAGTGTCCACTAAACCCATTGAGACACACCCAGCCGTGGAGGCTGAGGGGACCTGGATGGCCATGGCCTGTTGAAGAGCTCCCCAGCCTTGGGCTGAGGTGGCAGCCTGACTTGGTGTCTCTGTCCCATGGGCCCCCCCTACCCCCAAATCCTCCCTGAGGATGGAGCTCTGTGCTCCGCTGGGGGAAGCAGGAAGGCACTTGGCTGCTCCTGGGCTTCTAGAAGCTGCTCCTGGAACACCAGCTCTGGGACATATTGGCAGTGTCCCGGGAAAAGGGCTCTGGGGGTGCAGAGGTCCCGGGAGCCCGGGGACAAGTGAGCCGGCATCTCTGCTGCAGCAGGTGGAGTCTCTAACCAGCGTGGCCTGGCTGCCTACCGCTGCCCACGCTCCTCCCGCTCCGGAGGACCACAGCCCCCTCCTCTCGGCCCCCCCCGGAGGCCCGTGGGGGGAGAGGGGATAGGGAAGCCAATTCCTGACCCCTCTCAGAGTGTCAGCCTTCTTTCCGCTTTCCTTTCTGGCCTGGGTGCCCCCTCTCTGCGGCTGCTCCGCCTCGAGATGCCCCCCGGGTCCCCAGAGGGCCATTCCGCACCCCTCCCTTCTCCCCGGCCCGCTCAGCTCATTTCGCTCTCTCTCCACGGCGGCTCCCTGGGGCTTTGCTTAGAGAATTTGCTCAGGATCCAAATGCCCCCGTGAGTTTTCACAGGCTCTGGCCTCGGAGCCCCCACCCGGGGGCCAGCTCCATTCCCCGTAAGGCCAGGGCTTCCTGGGGGAGGGCAAGGCAGGCATGTGGGAGTGCGGGAGTCCTGCGCCTGGGCACCCCTCAGCCCCAGCACCCTTATCCATTCCTCCCAAGGACCACTGTGGTCTGGGCGGGAGGCAGGGGACGCCAGGCACCAGAGAAAGTCCTCTCTGTGTCTGGTGCGATGCCTGGGGCGAGGTCACCGGAGGGGCCTTCTGAGGCAGGACTGGTGTTTGCTGGGGTCGCACGGATGCCGGAGCCTGGCACAGGGTCTGGGCTGCCTCCCTGCTCCCCGACGGACCGATGAGCTGGGGGGCTCCCTCCTGCTGAGCGTCTCCCGCCTTGACCCCAGTGAGAAGGACCCTATTCCAGCAGGCCCTCTCCTTTCGTGATGGGGAAGGGAGGCCAGCGGGGGGCCGAGGGGTCAGGGTCACCCGGCCAGTGGTGGTGGGCTAGGGCTGCTGTAGCTTGCACCCGCCCCCACCCTGAATCCCCCTCCCTCCCCATCTTTCCACCCCTGCATGCTCCCCCTCACCCACCTCCCCCAGTCTTCACCGTCCCCCCGCACCATCCGCCCCCTGCACCCTCCCCCCGAACTTTCCCACCCTGACTTCCTCCTGCACACAGAGAGGAAGGGGAGGCTCTGGCCTCCTGCCCAGCCGCCACCCTCTGTGGGTGGCAGGCTCCCCCCTCCCTGCCCCACCCCAGGACGGCCTGGAGCCCTGTGCTCTCCTGTGGCACACTTGCTTGTTTTCTGGCCTCACCAGCCCCTGCCCCCTCCCTGCCTCTCGGCGCTGGGGGGCCCTGTGCCTCCCTTCCTCCCTTCCTGCCTTCCCAAGGTGGGGTTTGGTGGCCAAGCGTTTGTGACCTAGCCGCTCAGCCCGTGGGGACCGAGGCAGACCCCCAGCTCAAGGCCTGCCCCTCCCCTGCTGGGTGCCGCGCACACCTTAGGTGGACTTTCATGGCTTCACCCGGTGTGGTCCTGACACCCAGTTCCCAGAGGACAGCAACGTGAGGCAGGGCATGCCTGGCCGGGCACGGAGGCCGCCCCCCCGCCCGGGGTCCCCCGCCTGCAGCGTAGTGACAGCAGGTGCCGTGTGGACACCGGGGCCCAGGGAGGGGGACCCAGACTGTGGGAGGAACACGGCCTTGGCCGCGTCACCCGGTCCTCACCCTGGGCCCGGGACGCGCTGGGTGGCTCCGTCACTGTCCTGGGACTGGGGCGGGCACGGCAGGCAGCGGCACACCGCTCGGGGCCAGGACCAGCACTGGACAGACAAGAGGGTGACCTGAGCACATGTCCCGGGCGCACAGTCGGCTGGGGGCTGAGGGCCCAGGGTGGGGGGCAGCTCGGGGCCCGTGACCTGCCCCCTCCCATGGCGGCGCTGCCTCACGCTTCACTGGGCCACGGCGCTGGAACCGTAAACTGCGTGTCTCCCTCACTCCCCGGACACTTCAGAAAGTGGATTCATTTGGCCTGTGGTTTCTGAGTGGTTTTGGCTGGCAGGTACCCGGAGGCTGGGCCCTGCCGGGGAGTCTCCCCCCAGCAGCCGCTGGGAGCCCAGGGGGTGGACGGCCTGGCAGCCCTGGCATTGGCTGGCAACAGTGGCCTCTCGCACCCCCGCAGCTCCCTGCCACCCATTTCCTAAATGGGCCTCCTGGCCGGGACGTCTCCTGCTGCAGCCAGGCAAGGAGGATGCTCCTCGCCTCCTGGGGGCTGCCTCGCGGGTTTGGGCAAGAATTCAGGGACTTGGCCGTTCCTGCGCTGCTCGGCTTGCCAGCAGAACAGAGGACAGAGTGGGCTCCTGGGCAGGAGCCCTGCGCCTCGGGAGGTGTTTGCGACACGCGGAGAGGTGCAAGCTGTGGGACCTCCCTCGCTCGCTCGGTGCGCAGGCGGGGGTGGGGGTGGGGGGAGCCCAGCCTCTCGAGCAGGAGGGGGCACAGCCCTGGGGCCAGGCAAATCGGGGACACTGTGACCTCCTCCTGGGTTTCAGGTTTCTCCTGCTTCACAGGGCTTCATCACTGACTCATCAGGCATTAATTGAGCATCTACTGTCGTGCCTGGTGTTCCTCTGGCCGGTTCTCCTCGTCCATCCGCCCTTACCCTGCTCCCCCTTCCTGCAGGCTTCATGCATTATCTTCTCCCTACCCCCCCCCCCCCCCCCCCCCCGCCCCGGGCCAGGCTGATGCCCCGGCTGTGGTCCCAAGGCCACACTTGTTTCTCTCCCACAGCTTGGCACCTCCCACTGCCCAGGCCCTGGCTGGTGCCCGTGCCAGCAGCAGAGTGATCTGTGGCCTGGGGAGTGTGTTGTCCCCCCGGCACCCAGCCCTGAGTGGGGCAGACTGCCAGGTCTGGTGGCTCCTGAGTGTTGGCGAGCGATGGTGGGGAAGAATCGATTACGGGGAGTAACACCCTCTGCTCCCTCCACTCCTAACACCGTCATGGAGCAGGGCCGGGACCTGGTCACACTCTGCCCGGCTGTGATGCCGAGGTGGGCGTTGGGGGCCGTGTTTCTCTGTTGTAGGCCTCTTGTCTGGCCAAAGCCTCTCTCCTCCAAACTTCACGATGGCCCTGGGAGGCGGATAGGGTTCTGCCCATTTTACAGATGAGGCAAGGGAGCCTCCGAGTCCTTAACCACTTGACCCGGGTCAGCTGAGCTGGGAGTGGCTGACATGGTACTAGAGGCTGGTCTTTGCCAGGCAGGCCAGGCTTCGGCGTCCGTACCGTGCAGGGGCCTGCCTCCCCTCAAGCCTGGGGGAGCCCCATAGGAGCTCCTCTGCCCTCAGCACCATGATTACCGTGTAAAATGCTCCTGGCCGGGCCCCAAGCATGCCTTCTCGCCTGGCTCGCCTCGTCCTGCAGACGCCAGGTCTCCTTGCTCCACGGGCCCTTAATGAGCTCCCTGGAGAGCGGGGCTCCCTGCTCCCTTCCAAGGGTGGTGCTGGGTCTCCTCCAGCTGGGATCCCAGGAAGTGTTGGGGTGATCCGGAGAGCTGTGTGTACCCACGTGCAGGCACTCTGTGTGTGTGCAAACACACCCAGCCCAGCGACACGTGCGGACGCGGGGCACACCGTGGGGGATGACGTGCTGCCAGGCTCCTACCTGGGGACGCAGGTCCCCATGCGCCCGGGCCGGCTCACATACAGAACCTGCATCTGCACACTCAGGCCATGGCCGGGAGCCCAGACACGCACACGGTGACCTTCGAGGTGACCCCCCGGAGCTGGGGTGGCGAGCAGCCTGGGTGCCCTCCCGCGCGCACACTCCCCCCCGCAGCTGGGCCTCCTTTGGCAACGCTAGCCTTTATTTCAGTCCTTTGTATCACCAGACGCTTGCAAAGCACTTCAGGCTTGTTTACTGAGCTGAGCAAGAACATTTTGTCTCCTCTGCAAGCCAGCCTTCCAGAAGGATCAGGAACGTGCCCGTCTCTGCCCTGGCCGACGGTTCGCTGTGCCGGCAGCAGCCCCCAGCTCCTTAAAGGGACAGCTGGGTGCACCCCAGAGCGGGACGTGTGGGCCTGGACGCAGAGGGCTGCAGAGAGGGGAGGTGTGGGGGTCCAGGCCCCCCCCGTCCCCCCAGCTGCTGCTGATTTGGAGAATGATGCTGGTCTGGGTTTTTCCACATGGCCTCTTCCCGGAGCCCCTTCCCCTGCCCAGGTTCCCATGCCTGTGCCACTTGGTTCCGGGCTCCACAGCGACAGCCCCTTGACATCCAGCAGGGCTCCTGAGTGACCCCGCAGAACCTTCCCCTTCACCCCTTCTCGCTCCTGGACCTGGACCCAGACCCAGGCCCTACTGCCTCCTGAGCTCGAGGCCCGTTTGGACATCAGCCTCGTTGGTGGGTGCAGCTCCATTGCCCGTGACTTCAAGCAAATGTCGGCCGAATCCACCTCCCTCCTCCACGGTCTGAGGAGGTTTGCCAGGAACACATGCCTCTCAAAGAAGACAGACATGTGGAACAACAAGGCCAACTCCAGAGGGCATGGTTGGGTGCGGAAGCAAGCAGAGGGTGTCCTGAGTGCAGTGCTGAGCTTCCTGGCAGCCAGGGCAAAGAGGGACATATGACCAAGGAGAGGCTCTTCCTGTTCAGGAGAGAAGACTTTTATGATATTATTTGGAGGATCCTGAATCCAGGCCTGGAAGGGCAGGTGCTCTGAGGAAGATGTGAGAATTTGCACTTCAGCAGGAGGAACCCAGGGAGAGCCGTGGTGGGACTCCAGGCTGAGTGGAGAGTTGGCGGACTGGGCACGTTTGAGGCAGATGGTACTTGGGGCCCCAGAAGCAGCAGAGCCTAGGTGTGCAGAGGCCTCAGACAACTCCTGCCCTCCCTGGGCCTCTGGGTCCCTTACCCTTGGCCCATTCCGGGGAAAGAGGGCACCGCCCAGCCAGACGGCTTCCCTGCATCCCCTGGCCACCGCCGCCTGCCCCGCCAGGGGCCTGACGCCCCACCCCACCACGGTTGGGGGGAGACTTGATTTCCCAGGGTTGTTTACACAAAGGGTGACCCAGCCCCGGTGTGGCATGTCCTTGGCCTCCTTCAGCCCACTGTGACACCAAGCACACGAGGCCCAGACCCCAGACCTCCTCTTGCGCCTCCCCGCATGTCCACCCAACCCCTCCCCAACACACCCCAGGCTTACTGGTGCCGAATCCTCCTTGTTCCCTGCCCGAGGCCTCCACCCCTCAGGGTGCCTTCCCTCCTCCAGACCCTGAGTGCATTTTCTCTCCTCAAAACCGCCCCGTGGCTTCACACTGAGTAAGGAAGCAGCTCCGCCGTGTACAGGCAGGTGTGGGATGATCCTAGGATGCTCCCACCCCTCCCTTGGCCCGCAGGTCTGGGGTGGGGTGGGAGCCTGTGGAGACTTAGGTTCCCCAGCTGCAATGGGCCTGATCCTGGGAAGAGACCCAGGACGGAGGCAAGGGGTCTACTGTGTTCCCTCGTGGACCCAGCCCATGCTGGGGACGCAGCCTGGACACAGCCTCCCTGATGTCGGGCCCAGGTCTCTGGGGGCCCCACCTCCTGGAGTGCCCAGCTGGGCTCCCGACCTGTCCTGGGAGCAGGGGGCTGCTCTGCCCAGCTCCCGGGGCCCTGCTCACACGGACTTCAGGGTCGGTGCTGAGGGCAGGACGTCTGCGTGAGGCGCTAAGGGAGCAAAAGCAGTCTGGGTCTGCTGGGAATTGGGACCTATCCCTCCGGCTGCTCCATGAGGCTGCCGCCCCCCGCCCCCGCCCCCACTCGGGGCAGCACACCTCGAGGGTAAGCGCGCTGGCCTGAGTCAGAGGGGCCTGTGTGGCCGGGGCAAGTGACTGCCTCCCTGTGCCTCGGTTTCTTCATGGCGGTTCCCCCAGTGACTTCCAGGGTGGAGTCCCACACTTCCGGTGGGGCCCAATGGAGACCACCCCCAGCGTTCTCACTGGCGAGGCCGAGCTCCCCGCCCCCCCCCAGGAGGGGAAGGAGGTGGAATAGCAAAGCCAGTCCCAGAGGGCAGGCCCCTTGCCCCTCACCCCTCACCTCCCAGTGCCCGTAGCTGGGGCTCTAGGGCTGACTGCAACAGGCCCCCGTCCCTGGCCAGAAGGCGGGCCCCTAATGTGGCGAGGCTGTGCCCAGTCCAGCCACCCCTACATGCTGGGGTCCCTCCTGCAGCTACTTCCCCCCCAGCCCTGGCCGCTCAGCGGCACCGCCCCACAACCGCACCGCTTCCCGGGGCCAGGAGCTGGTGGAGATGCCAAGCTCCAGAGTGGGCAAGTGGATTCCTTTGGGACCTGGAGAAAATCAGAGGAACAGGACCCCTCCTGCCCCTCCCTGCCCCATGTGCCTCTCAGGGAGGGGTGGTTTCCTTTTCTAGGCAGCCCCCTTCCACAGCAGGCCATTCCCCGTTACGGGAGATGGGTTCCATCCCCCCCACCCTGGCCTGGCTGGCCCCCAAATGTGTGTCAGGGAGAACAGTCCTCGTTTTTAGTCTTTGAAACACTGACCCTCCTCTTCCTCAGCTCTGCCTGGATGACACGGGAGTTCCTCGCTTCTGGCTGCCCCTTGTCCCGTCCTCTGCCCACTCAGCAGCTGGAGGGACCTTTCTAGAACACACAAAATCTGAACCTTGTGTGTCTACCTGGTGCCGTCTGGAGCATGCCAGGAGGCTCTGGAGATGCCCCTGGGGCTGACTTCCCACCTCACCGTGCACTGAGGCTCGGCCTCTGTCTAGCCCGCCATCCGCCACGCCACACCTCTGCACCTCGGCGTCGCCCCTCCGTCGGCTGGCGTCCCTTTGTGCCCAGCACACTGCACATTCCCCCCATGTCCAGCT
Organism: Callorhinus ursinus; assembly: GCF_003265705.2. Classification (NCBI taxonomy): domain Eukaryota; kingdom Metazoa; phylum Chordata; class Mammalia; order Carnivora; family Otariidae; genus Callorhinus; species Callorhinus ursinus. Next base: position 451,891 of record NW_027397184.1, on the reverse strand, counting down.
CGGACATCACCTCTTCAGAGCTCTGGTCCCTGACAGAGGCCTGCCAACCTCTGTACCTGCGGCCACTTCCCTCCCTCGAGGGCACCGCAGGGTGGCACTTCCTCTCGTCTCTCCCTACCTTACTCTGCTTGCTGTGGGTCACTGGTGACCTTGACCCAGGCGTCCAGGCCCCAGCAGAGGGCAGAGGCGGTGGTCAGGGGGCCTCAGGCCAGAGGGGGCCACAGGGGGGTTTGGGCTCCGTACACTCTGGAAAACCCCTGTGATCTGGACCTTCTGCCTCTGGGCCCCTATCCCTGGGGTGTGAGACCGGGTTGGAGCCCAGGTGGAGGGGCTGGAGCACTCAGTGACCCAGGGAGCACAGCCAATGCCACCCTGACCCATCCCCAGTGGCCACTTCTTGCCCCGGGACCTCAGAAACTTCTTTGTGTCACAACCCCACCAATGGCTAGAGACCACTGTGGGGACCTGAGCCACAGGATGGCCCACAGAAGCCTCCGGCCTTCCTTCCCACCCCAGGTCTGAGATGTGAGGCTACTAGCCCCCTGCCACGGATGAGAGGCCCCCCACAATGGTTGCGGGACGCTCAGCGGCGGTTACTCTCGTGCTGGTGAGAGAATCACTCGTAGCCCGTCTCAGGCATCCCTGGCCCCGCGTGCATGTCTGATCCCGCTCCTGGGCGGCGATTTCCTCTCTCAGGCTGGGAACGGAGCAGCCCGGGGGCCTGTGTCTGGGGCCCTGAGGGGTGGGGGCTGCAGACCCCGGGTCTGGTCCTGGCCCTGCTTGGGGCTTCCCTGTCCCCTTTCCTTGGCTGCAAACACCCTGGACCTGCCACCCCGTTCTTTCCCCAGTTCCCCACCACCCACTTAGCCTCGCTCTGCTCTCCTTCCCTCCTCCTCCTCCGTCCTGCCCACCTGCCTGCTGCTCTGGGACCCCCCCCCCCCCGACAGCCTCCCTGTATCGGATGGGCTGGTGACCCCAGCCTGAAAACAGGGCAGCCAGTCTGGGCCAGGCTCAGGGAGGTGATGTGTTTTCCAGCCGGCCTTGTGCTTGCCCTGCATGGCCGGTGCGGGTGGAGGTGTGGGGATGGGGCACCCAGAAGTTCCGAGGGGTGTCTGTCAGCTCTTTGCGGAGCCCACAGAGGCAGCTACAAATTGCTTGGTTTCCACATCCCTGAGTCACTGTGACGGAGGCAAAGGGGTCTGTGGTGAGTTGCTGGGGGCTGGAGACCACGGGTGACCCGCCCCCTGGGGAGGACGGGTGACCCTGACCTTCCTTGTGGAGGACATGCCCACACTCTGTGGCTGGCCTCTGGGGGGCCCCCTGCAACTGGTCCGGGAACCGCTGGCATGCCCATTGGACAGGCAGGTAAACCGAGGCCCAGGAGGACTCAGAGAGAGTGGCTCTGGGCCGCGTGCTGCCGGGGTTGCCAGCAGCAGTCTGAGGACTACTCCCCGGACGGGTACCGCGGACCACGCTGGCCGCACACCCTCTCACCTCTGCCCTACTGGCTGCTGGGTTCCAGAACTCGCTGGGGCTTGTGGGGTCCCTGGGGAGCTTGGTGCACCCTGGAGTTTTGTCCTTAATGCATTTCTCTGCGTCTTCAGGCTAGGGGGCCAAGGGGGTCTTCCCACCTTGTTTCTGATTTATTCACACAAAGCTTATCAGAAGGACTTAGCCCCCAACCTGATGGCCTCCCTGTCTTTCATCTGAGAGACAGGAAGCTGTGAATTTTGCCAGAAAAAAGGCCAAGGGATCAGCCTCTAGCCACCTCCCTTCAAGCTCACCTCTGGGTTCAAACGGCCTGCAGACTAGATTCAGAAGATGGGAGTGGGGGCCCAGGGCAGGGCGGGGGGCCGGGAGCCTGGGTCTGTGGCTTCCGGGGCCTCTGTGGCACCCGCCTGGCCACTCGGGGCTGTGTGTCCTTGCTGGGCCCGCACACCGGGCCTCGGTTTCCCGGGCGAGGTATGGGCATGTAATACACCCGCGGTGGCCCAGCCGCAAGCAGCTCCGAGCCCCGGTGACTGTGCCCTGCTCTGGAACCGTGCCTTTCGGTGCGGGCAGTGCTGCGTCCGCCTGCTGGCCTGGACCCCCACATGCCGTTGTGTGTGTCCCTCTGCTGGGGACAGCTGGGGCTGGGCCTTGAGGGAGGCTGGAGGTCTGCAGGTCTCAGGCGGTGGGTGTGGAGTGGGTCAGGGGGTCAGAAAAAATGTGGGTGAGCGTGACCAAGGACTTCCCCGTGGGGGGAGGGGGCTTTGCGGTGCGCCCTCTGCGTGGGTTCCAGCGAGGGGGTGCTGAGTCCTGGCCTCTCCCCCCACCCCCCGCCCCGTCTGAGCTGCAGGGTAGTTCTGGCCCCAGGGCGTGGAATCCTGGGGGGCCGGCGTCCGATCCAGCCGCTGTTTCCCTGTCCCCGTTGGTGGGCTGGCCGCTTCTGAGGAAGGACGGGCAGGGCCCAGGGAGGCTCAGGGCCCCTGCAGCCACTGGTGGGGTGAGCTCGCCCTGCCTGCTGGCCCTCCTGCTCCTCTCGCCCAGGCTCCCTGACAAACCGCGGCCCAGGAGACTCTCTGGAAGGAGCAAACTCTCCATGGTGGGAGCAGCAGTGGGGGGGGCTGCAGGGCAAATGGGGGCTGGCCAGGCCTCCCGCACACCAGAGGCGCCCCTTCCCCCCTCCCCCACATGATTGGGCAGCCCAGGTTCTCCCCAGTGCCTGCCCCTGCTCCGCCCCTGCCCAGCTCCTCCGCTCCCGGGCTGGCCACACCGGGGCGTCGGGTCAGGCCGTCTCTGAGCCAGGCCTGGGCGCTCGGACCACGGGCGGTGCCGCAGGGACCGCGTCCTCGTGCTGGGAGGCAGGAGAGCCCAGCGCTCACTATGAGCCTGGCTCAAAGGGGACAACTTACCTACTGTGCCTCAGTTTCCCTTCTGTAGCATGGGGATAACCATCCGGGCTGTCCCGAGGCAGAGGGGAGGACTAGCCAGCAGAGACCTCCTGGAAGTTCAGAGCCCAGACTGGGAAACAGAGGCCCCCGGGGAGAGTACCCCTCACTCTGATGCTTGACCTTCAGCCCCGCCCAAGGGCAAGGCCCAGAGCTTGGCCAGTAAGCGCCTGCTTCGGGGGGGCCCCCAGCCAGCTGATGCCACACAGCAGTCCGCAAGCTCCCCATTCTTGAGGAGCTTCCTTTAAAAAAACAGCAATGGTCAAGGCGTGCAGGTTTGGGGTTCCCCGAGGTACTCACCAGTACTCTGGCCTTGGGGGTGTGCCTACAGAAGGCACAACACGGGATGGCGAGGACCAAGTAAACAATCTGAGCTTGCCCCGCCGGGGAGATGGGAGCCACAGGAGGGGGCAAGGCGGGGGCGGCATCAGGGTGTTGGTCAGCACCCCCACTTTGGCCCTGCCCTGCCCTGCCCTGCCTTGGATGAGGCTGGCTGGCCCCCCCCCACACCCCCAGCGATGCCCCATGGAAATAAAAGGCAAAGTTCAGGAAGACCCCAGTGCTGAGTCCCTCGAAGCCTCGAAGAGTGGAGGGGCGGCTTCTGCCCAGACCACCTGAGGGCAAGAGCCTGCCCTGGACCCCTGTCTCTGCCCCTCCTGGCTGCCCTGGGGCTTTGGCCCAGTCCACCCCACCTCTGCCCCAGATCTGCCCCAGGCTGGGCGGCCCAGCTCTGGGCCTGACAGCTGGGTTTTCCTTTCCATCTTGAACGTGTCCTGATTTCTGCTCAGACCCGGGGCGGAGGGGTGCCCTGCTCACGGCTTTGGGGCTGGGCTCAGGTCCGGATCCCCCCTCCCCACCAGACACAGGGCACTTCCTCCTTCTGGAGTTTACTCGGCTGAGCAGGGGCCATGCTGGGGTTTGTGCAGGCTGGGCTGGGGCTCAGCGTGGGCTCACCGGCTGGCTGTGGCTTTGGTGGGCACCACACCCAGGATAGCCGAAGCCAACGGGGCGGGTGGGGACTGAATGCTGTGGGCAAGCCCACAGGCAGAGCAGTGGAAAGGGGCCAGGGAGCCCGCTCACCCCTGCCTCCATTCCTCCCCCAGAACGGAGGAGAGTCCAGAGGGTGGGGGTAGAGCCTGGGTATACAGCTGCTGGTGTCTTCTCTGGTGACCCTGGCCTCAGTGGCTCCCTCACCCCGAGCCTCACGTTTCTCCCAGCCCTTCCCACCCCGGGGACCCCCACACCACTTTCAGCCACCCACTGGCCTCAGGGGCACCCCGATGCCTCCTTCTTGGGCCTCCAAGGGCACCAGACTCAAGCAACTCTCTTCCCACTCTGAGGGCTGCAGGGGGCCCCAGTCCACACTGGAGAAGGGCCCGGAATGCAGAGAAAGTTCTCTGTGAAGTGCCCAGTGTCGCTGAAGGAGGCCGGGACAGCTGCATCCCCTCTGCTCGTTGGTCCTGTGGAAGTTTTTGTGCTGGTGTGGTTTGACGTCCACGTGGGGCCGTGTGTGTGTGTGTGTGTTTGTGGGGTGTAGACACCTCCCTGCCTGGGGGCACACTCCTTCTGGGGGGCGGAGGCTGGGAGTGGGGGGCCTGGTGGGGAGTGAACTGTGCCGAAGAGCCAGGCGCCAGGCAGCGGTGAGCTTGATTAGACCACAGGCCGGAGGGCTTTCAGTCGAGAGGAAGCTTGGCTCCTAATGAGGCCGCCCTGTGGGTTTGATTTCCGTGCTCCCTCCAGTTCAGAGAGGACCCCCCTCCCTAGGCACCTTCTGCAAGGCTAGACTGGCTGGCGTTTCCCAAGTGCACCATTCCAAGATGGCCCCCTAGAGGGGGCCCAGGCCCCCGAGGAGTGGTGACCCTAGCAGGGCTGTCTGACCACACTCTGCCTGCCGTCCTGGGCCCCCTTTTGGAGGCAGAGGGGCTGGAGCAGGAATGGCAGCAGAGACCCTGGCAAGTGCCCGGCTTGCTGCTCAGCATTCTACCTGCCTTCCCTTCTGACGTCCATGGTCGCGTCCCGGCGAGGCAAGTGCTGCTGCCTCCATCCCATGGGGGTGCAGAGTCACCGCACCGGTGACTTTGGGAGTCCCAGCCAGATCTCTCCACTACAAAGTCCGGCCTTTAGCCAGCGCCCCAGGCCCCTGTTGGCGAGCAAGGACAGCTGCAGGAAGAGCATTTGGGCAGGGACGGTGAAAACCCTAGGGGCCGCAGGCCAGTGTTACCTGGGTCCTCCGCAGGGCGGGCGCTAGTTGGGCCCTTATACTCGGTGATTCACACATCATGTCTTGCTCAGATGTATTACTTACGTTTTCACAGTGAGCGTGTATTCCCTTTATCATCAGCAAAGCTAATTCCGTTGGGGACAGGACAGAGAAAGCCCCTGGGGGGTCCCTCTCTCCCTCTCGCTCTCAGACATGCCCTCTTCCCATCTACCCCTGTAGGAGGAGGGTTTCAGAAGCCCTGCCCTAGAATTTCTGTTCTTCGGGGAAGCATGGAACCCAACCAGAGCATCTTTGTCCCTCCAGCCTTGCTGCCAGAGCGTGAGGGCAGGGGGGGTGGGATTCCTGCATGCCCATCTAGGAGGCGTGTCTGCCTGCAGGAGTCGGCTCATCTCCATCTGCACGCTGCTCTTAACTGTCCTGAGTGCTTTCACGTTTTGCATCTCCCAGGCCATCAGACGTCCCAGTGGCCCAGGGAGGTCAGGGTTAGGGATGCCACTTAGGGGCCGAGCAGGTGTACGTCCAGCCAGGACCAGATGAAAGAGCATGCAGGCTGGGAAGTGGGAGGCCTGGCTTTCTCTCCACCCTGCCATAAACTCACTGGGCAACCTGGGTGAGAATATCAGTGTTGAGGGGGCCTTGGCAGTCACCTAATAATCAGCCAGGGCTCAGCAAGGACACCAGGGCCCATGTCAGGAGGCTCAACAGAGAGAACTTAGTACAGGGAACTGTCCAAAAGGTGCCAAAAAGGCCAGGTGGGAGGTTGAGGCATCTAGAGATGAGCACCTCTGGGGTCTGAGGGTGTTTCCGTGGAAGAAGGGGCCGTCTGGCAGGCTGGGGCTGAACCACAGAGGCGGTTGTGATGACGCACCGCCCACATCTCCACTTCAGGACCGAGGTCCCTGTCCTCCAAGCTCCTGGGATTGTTGCCTGCTGACAGCTCACAGCTAAGTACTTTTCCAGGAATTGCCTGGGTGGAAGGGGGCCGCCTCATCCAAGTGCAACCTGCATCCTAGACTGGCAGATGTGGGGCACAAAAGTCCCTTTGCCTTAATTGGGAAACTGCAAAGGGCCATCCCACCTGCAAAGCCTCCCGTGCGATCAGCTGAAGCCTCTGCTGCGGGCCTCCCTCTGGCCAGGCCTGTATCCCTCGCTCCCTTGTGGGTGCTGCCTCACAGTGAGCCTCCTGCTTGCAAATCTGCACTTCAGAGTCTGGCTCCTAGAGAATCTGACTGAAGGGTCAGGTCCCTAACCCTGACCTCCATGGGCCACTGGGACATCTGATGGCCTGGGAGATGCAAAACTTGAAAGCACTCAGGACGGTTAAGAGCAGCGTGCAGTTGATACTGGAAGTGGCCCCAGGAAGCAAATTCTAAAATGGGATTTTGGAGCTGAATGGCTGGTTGTAGGTGAAGCAGTGACAGAGCCTGGTTTGTGACAATGGTATGAGTGTTAAAACTTTGCCCCGTAGTGGGCTGGGATGGCATACCAGTAGAAGGGACTGCGATATCTCAAGTGTCTGATACTCGGGGGGAGAAGCAGTCATTATAAAGACTATGTATGGCCTTGGGTGGCTATTGCTGGGTATTATCAGTGGATGGGAAAACACAATGAAAGCCTGAACACGATGATTCAGCGATCTAAAGTAAGTGTGGGGTGATGTCAGTGACAATGGTGGACTCCAAATTCTGCCCTTCTATAAAACAATGAAAAAAAAAATAGGCAAAATCTGTTGGTATCTACTTTCCTTCCCCCGTCACTGCAGCCCGCTGGAAATGAACCAAAGGCTTGCAGCAACCCAGGGAATACTTATTTAAGAAACGCGGCTGATTCTCAGTAAGAACGGTGGACTTTATGGCATTTTAACTTACCCCAGTCCCATCCCCTGCTCTTCGGCTCAGCAGGAGCTGTGAAAATAAGAGCCCACATTCCCAATACTAGAGAAGGCAGAACAGACCTCACTCACAAAGAGTCATAATCAGTTCTGACTTGTCTTGCACTCTCTGGAAGACCAGCTCAAAAGATAGTCCGCCTAACACAGAACTGGCCTAGTGCTAAAGATGCACACCCAGGGACATTGGTCAAAACTGTTTACTGACTGCCACTAGTGGTGATGGATAACAGTGGGGGCAAACAGAAGACTGATCAAAGTTTGGGAGGAAGGCTGGGGACCAAGATGTCCCTAAGGGCTTTGGAAAGCTCTGAATTATTCCTGGGCCAAGTGCATATTCAAGAGCGTATCCTCAGGAAAGGCTGAGAGGGTCCCCAGCTCTCACCTCCTGCTGACCTCTGGACTTGAGAGCAGCAGGAAGTGAAGGCTGAGGCAGAGTTGGAGACCACCTGGCTGAGTGTGGAAGGTGTGCTGCAAACATACACAGAGCCTCTTGGCAAAGACTAGAAGATTTCTTTTTGGCCTGAAGCCTTTAAGGAAATCTCTGGCTAATCAGTAGCTGACCAATAGGCTAATAAGACAGAGGCTTTGGGGCCACACATGACAAAGGATACAGACTTTACAGAATTAGTTCAGAAGAATCAGTAAAAACAGCAACAAAAACAAAAGACCGAACACAGCAGCAACAACAAATCCTGGGGAAGGGAGAGAATCTGGTCTCTAGGGTTGCCACGTTATAATATTCAAAACATCCAGTTTCCGGTGAAAAATTACAAGGCATGCCAAGAAACAAGAAAGTATGGCTCCTACACAAGACAAAGAGAAATCAGTAGAAACCGTCCCCAAAGAACTCCAGACACTAGACTTTCTAGGAGAGGCTGTAAATCAGCTATTTTAAATACGTCCAATGAGTTAAGGGAAACTATGTCTCATAGTTTTAGTTCTTTAGAAAGAACTAAATGCCTCATCAAACTGAGACTATCGAGAGAGAAATATAAGAAAGAAACAGAAATTTTGGAATGGAAAAGCACAATAACTGAAATGGAAAAAAAAATTGCTAGAGCACTTCAACAACAGACTTGAGGAAGCAGAGTCAGCAAACCTGAAGATAGGTCAGTTAAGATTACCCAGTCTGAAAAATAGAAGAAAAATGAACACAGCCTCAGAGACCTGTGGGATCCCATCAAACATATCAAAATATGTGTAATGGGAGTTCCAGAAGGAAAGAAGAGAAAGAAAAGGGGAGATAGCAGATTTGAGGAAATAGTGGCCAAAAACTTCCCAAATGGGGTAAGAAACATTACACATCGAGGAAGCTCAAGGAGCTCAGAGAGTCACACCTGGAAACATCACAACCAAACCGTCAGACGCTGTAAGGCAAAGTGAGAATCTTGAAGGAAAGAGAGGGGTGATGTGTCATGTGTAGGGAATCTTCAATACAATGAGCAGATTATGTATTTTTGGCTTGTAACTCCTTTTAAAAAAATATCTGGTTTAAAAGATAACTGCCCTGAAACCAATAAAGGGGCTTAAGAGGTACAAACTTCCATTTATAAAATGAATAAGCCATGGAAATGAAAAGCATGGCATAGGGAATATGGGATAGGGGGTGGCTACTCTTGTCGCAGAAAACACTGAGTAATGTATAGAATCACTGCATCAGTGTGTTGTGCATCCGAAACTAATATAATATTATATGTTAATTATATGTCAATAACAAAAATATAACTACATAAAGTAATCATTATAAACCTAGGTTGGTTGATGGGCACTCAATGTATAAAGATGTAGTTTGGACGACAATAAATAGCATGATGGTAGGAGATGGAGTTATACAGGGGCAAAGTTTTTATATATGACTGAAACTAAATTGGTGTTAATCTGAACTAGACTGTTTTGAATTAAGGTGGTAACTTCAATCCTTAGGGCAACTGCAAGAAAATAACTGAAAAATACGTAGTAAAAGGAAATTACACTGGTATTAAAATGGTGCACTAGAAAAGGTCTATTTGATACAAAAGGAGGCGGTAATGGAGGAATAGAGGAGGAAAAAAGACACGTAGAAAGTAAATAGCAAAATGACAGAAGTTCTTTCTTATACATACTTATATTAAGTGTAAATAGATTGAACTCTTCAATTAAAAGGAAGAAATGAGCAGATTGGAAAAAATAATTTGATCCAATGGTATGCTGTTTATAATAGACTCAGTTCATTTTATTTTATTTTTTAAGATTTTTAAAAAAGTTTTTATTTATTCATTTGAGAGAGAGAGAGAGACCACGAGCGGGGGAGAGGCAGAGGGAGAAGCAGACTCCCCACTGAGCTGGAAGCACGATGTGGGGGCTCGATCCCAGGACCTGGAGATCACGACCTGAGCCAAAAGCAGACACTTAACCATCTGAGCCACCCAGGCACTCCTAAGATTTTATTTTTAAGTAATCTTCAAACCCAACGTGAGGCTCGAACTCATAACTCTGAGATCAAGAGTTGCATCCTGTACCGACTGAGCCAGCCAGGCACCCTTATACCCTAGAACCAACGACACAGTAGGTTGAAAGTAAAAGAATGGAAAATGATACTGCATGCAAATAGTATGCAAGAGAGAGCTGGCATGGCTCTACTAATGTCAGACAAAATAGACTTTAGTACAAAAATTATTATTAGAGAGAAAGAAGGAGATTATATTGATAAAAGGGCCAACCCATCAAGATCTAACAATTATAAACATATATGCACTTACCAACAGAGCCCGAAAATACATGAAGCAAAAAATGACAGAATTGAGAGAAGATCCAGACAGTTCAACTCTAACAGTTGGAAACTTTGATACGCCATTCCCAGTAATGGATATGACAATTAGAAAATCAGCAAGGAAACTGAAAACTTCAAACAAACCTGCCAATGAGAATTAACAGTTATCTATGGAATGTTCCAGCAGAACATACATCCTTCTTTGATGCTCACGGAACATTCTCCAGGACAGACTGCATGTTACAGCATAAAACAAATCTCAGTACATTTAAAAAGATTGAAATTGTACAAAATATGTTCTCTGACCACAATGGAATGAAATCGGAAGTTCATTCTAATTTGGGAGGGAGTTTGGAAATTCACAAAGGTGGGAGCTAAACACCACACTCCTATGGAACCAGTGGGTCAAAACAATCACAAGGGAAACCAGAGAGCACTTTGAGGAGGACGAAAGCACGAGGACCGTGCTCGAGAGGGATTCACGGCTCTCAGCCTGCGCCTCAGAAAAGGAACCTCAAATCCGTAGCTTCGAGGGCCACCTTAAGAAACGGAACAGGGGCGCCTGGGTGGCTCAGTCGGTTAAGCGTGAGACTCTTGATTTCGGCTCAGGTGATGATCTCAGGGTTGTGAGATAGAGCCCTGCGTCTGGCTCTGTGCTGGGGGTGGAGCCTGCTTGGGATTCTCGCTCGCCCTCTGCCCCTCCCCCCTCCTAAAAAAAGAAAGAAAGAAAGAAAGAAAAAAAAACTAGAGACAGGAGAGCAAACATGACACCCGGAGGAGGTATGGCAGCGGGCGTCTGGCCGTAATCATGGCACGTGTGGTAGGTGCGGGCCTGAGGGAGGGATGAGCAGCCCTATGAACGCCTAGCTTGGAGATACCACCTGTGACTCATGGAGCCCTCCCCTCGGACGGAAGCTTCTGTGCCCCCAGTAGTCAGAGTCCTGGATTTGGGAGCCAAGGGTTGCGGTAGGAGTGGCCCCACTCCCCATCATGCTCACTGACGCACTGGGGAAACTTGTACTCTCCATCCCACGACTCTGGGCTCTCTGGTCTAGAGGTCCTGCCTCCCAGAAGGGGACACTTCCACCGGGGGACATCATTAGAACCACATTAAACATGAACTCATGCCTGTCCACTGGTCACCAGTGGGTTCCTTTTTGCCCAGAGACCATCCCACAGGGGTAACTGGCCCGAGCATCAGGAGGCAGAGTGTTGCTGCTACATTCTAGCACAGGGAAGGACGCTTTTGGCACCTGCTTGTGCGCTGAAGGCCTCCCTTGGTGTTTCTGTGCACCGTTTGCTCAGGGAGCAGACCAATGAGCAGCCACAGCCGGGGAAGGGCATAGCAACCAGGGGCTCCGAACCCTCGGGGGTGAGGGGCTGGATCAGCCCACCAGGTGAGCCTCCCCGACCAGCAGACCAAGGAGTCTAGAATGGTGGCAGAGGACGCAGATGGTGAGTGTCACCATCCCGCCTTGATACCAGTCACAGTGACTGGCCTTAAAGGGGAAACACTGCTAAGCTGCCCTCCCGCCCCCTGCCCTCAGATGGGTCACTGGCACGTTCCAGGGGAGAGAGCAAAAACTGTCCCCCGAGAGCCATGAGGTGCAGGGCAGACCACCGCTGCCTCTCGATGCCATCCTGGTGGGGCATTCGGGCTCTCAGCTCAGCAGGGCACGACTGGAGGCCTCCCTGGGGCACCTGCCACCCTTCCCCCTCCCCCCCACCCGCCGGGTGGCACCAGCTTGCAGACCCAGAAGTGCCCTGACGCTTGGCTCCCTGGCCCGGGGCTGGGAGGATCCCTGTGCTTCTCTCCCCTGCAGGCTGCTGGGTAGGTTCTGGATCTTCGGGGTTAATAACTGCAGTTCTGAGCCCTGGGGACTTGCTGCAGAGGCCAGGATCCGGACTTTTTCCAAGTCTGCCAGTGAAGCACAGACCCCATGGGCCACGGGCTCTGTATCTTCTAATAGCAAATAAATACATTGGTTAAAGTCGCCCCTCTCGGGGAGGCTGACGCAGACTCTGTCTGTGCACTGGGTGGAGGAGACTTCTCGGAATTTAATTATAATTTAAGTGTAAAATATGCCTCTTCAGGGGACTTTCCCACCTCGTGCGTAATTACCCCCAGCTACCCCCTCACGATGCCTCTGTGTGCCGTGAACGATTAATTTATAGGCTGGTAATAGGCTAAAACAATATTTAAAGTCATTTTGCCCTATGTAGTTTTTAAGGAGGGTTTGAGATAATAATTATTTCAAGGCCCAATTTATCACCAACCACCCCCCCAGGCCCAGGCCCCCAGCCTCAGGAGCAGCCGGCTCCGCTCTCCACACCTCCCCCACAACCCGGCCCCCGAATTTGGCAGGAGTCTGGGTGGCGTCTACGGAGGACGGAAGCAGGCCCGCTGACTCCCCGATAACTGAGTCAGGGCAGAATTTCTCAGCCACTCAGGAGGCAAGTTCACTCGGGGGAGGCTGTTTGGCTGCCCCTCCCAAGTCTGGGGCAGGGATGGTGCATTAGGTGGAATGCAGGGGGGTGGGCATGGAGGGCGAGCCCTCTGCCCAGGGAGGTTACTCTATTTTCGTGGCTCAGCCATGGTGGGAAGAGAATGGTCACTGTCATCTGAGACCCAGGCACAATAACATGAAACTGTGCCACCTTGGGCAGGCCGGTGACTGCTGCTGGACCTCTTTATCTTCCCTGGGGCCGATTGTGAAGCACAGAGACAGCTCAAGGGGTGGACTTGGGCTTGGGTCCCCAGGCTCGGAAACCAGAAGGAAGGGATGGGGGTGTCACAGCACATGGCCGGAGCAAAGAGGGGAACTGCTTGCTCAGTGTCCGGAGAACCCTGCATTGCATCCTGGGTGGGGTGGGGCGTGCCCTTAAATGTCCAGGCCCCCAGGCCCAGCACTGTCTTTGGGGGCCTGGCAAGGGGAATACGGTCATGGCCTCCCTGGGAAAGGACCGGAGCTTTGGGATCAGATTACCAAATTGGTTATCTCAGGTAATTCCTGGGTGCTGTGCTGGGGGCAGGCAAATGGGGATCCCACCTGTGCCCGAAAACCCTGGGGGGTGTGGGGAGGCCTGCAGGGTCCACAGCTCCCGACATCACACACAACTTCTGAGGAGGACTCGGGGCTCCGGCGGATTCTCACAGGGCCTGGTGGTCAAAGGAAGGAGGGCATGGCCAGTGCGGAGGGCTGGCCTGGGGTGGGCTGGGAGCCTGCCAAGCCCCCGGGGAGTTCAGGGAGGGGGCCTCATCCGCAAAGCGGATCCTGGAATCTGCACCCCCAGGGCGGACACGTGTGCGGTGGGGCAGCACCTACGCGCGTCCGGGGTGTCACCGTCACCTCCGCAGGGTGCAGAGGCTGCCGCCCCGCTCGACTCTTCTTGAGGGTTGCGGTTTTTATTCCTTTAAGGCCATTATAAAATGCCCGCGTTTGTCTTGCGTCCCATTTTGGCCCTTGTTTGGTATTCCTGGTGCCGGTGCGCGGTAAATACTTCAACAAGTAAATGAATTCTTAAGGGAATGAGTGAATGAATCCTGGCACATCCCATCATTTGCAAGAAATTGTTCTTTGGAGACAACTAGAAATCTGAGTTCTTGGCTTTTCTTGAACCTGAAGCAGCTGACGCTGGGGAGAGAGAGACAGAGAGACAGAGAGAGAGGGTGAGGGCCTCGTCCCTCCCAGGAGGCCAGCCTGGTGAGAGAGTAGGCCCCTGGCTGGGAGGCGGTGTTCTGCTCGTAGATGAGAGGAGCCCCAGAGAAACCAGAGGCTCTGTCCCGTTCCTGCCCCTGCCCTTGGCAGAACAGTGTAGTCTGTGTGCCCCCAGAGAGAGCAGGGGGACAAGGGACTCTGAGAAATTCCCTTCCCTTCCTGGGCTTCCATGTCCCCATCTCTAACTTGTCTCTAAATTGTCACGTTGTCCTCTAAATCTGACATTCTGGGATCTTTTAACTGGGCACCTAGCAGGTGCGCAGAAACGCTTGTGGGACGCGGGCTTCTCAGTGGGCGCTTGACAAGGCTGTGGTGGGTGGGAGCCCAGGGGCCGCGGAAGCCCGCAGCAGGGCCCCCACCCACCCTGAGGATCCCAGGAGAAATGGGGGTGGGGGACTAGAGGGTCTGGGCGGGGAGAGCTCAGCAGGAGCCCAGGGAGCAAAGCTCCACAAAAATTATGGACCGTCCTGGGGGTGGTGAGCGCAGAGAAACAGCAGGTGGTCCCTGGACAAACGAGGGCCCTCCCAGCCCTGGATGTTTGCACCTGCCAGAGGACGGGGCAGGGTCCCTGGACAAACGAGGGCCCTCCGAGCCCTGGATGTTTGCACCTGCCAGAGGACGGGGCAGGGAAGTGTCTCTTTCCCAGTGCTCCTCCCGCCCCCCACCCAGCTGCCCTTCTGGCCACCACGCCTCCCTCCCCCTTGGGGGCATTTTCGCAGCCGGGGCCTGGGGAGGGGCAGCGTCCACGAATGGTGGTGGCCCACATCCATGTGTCTTCTGCAAAGAACCTCATAAAAGGGCCCCAGATCGGAAATCGATTCTTTAAAGCTGAAATCAATAACCGTAAGTAATATTAACACTGATTATCCTTTCTTTATTGCCCTTTGCAGTGGGGATGAATTGTTCTTAAAGATTAGCTGCGGAGGCTCCACAATGCGGACGTGGGCGGCTCTCCCCGGGATCCTAGGACGCATGCTGGGCCTGGGGGGCTGTGTGGCCAGACGCCCGCGGCCCCTCCGTCCTGGGTGGAACTTGTCACGGTCCCCACGTGAGTGGGCTCATCAACTGCACGGGTTTGGGTGGGGAAGGGTGTGACCTTGGGACGGGGTGCTGTGAAGGGGTCTGGGGTGGGGACAGTATCTCCTGGTGCTGGGTTTGCCTGTGGGGTGAAGGGCGGGTCCCCACCTTCACTGAGGCCCGCGTATGGAGGAGAAAAGGAGGGGAATGGCCGGTGCGACTCCCTCACACCTCCCAGAGTGGGGCATCGGGCTCGGGCCTGCTCTTTGTGGGGTCCTCTCTGGGGCCAGAGTCTACAGGGTGGGAGCCCAGAGTCAGTAAAGTGATACCACCTAACCCAAGTGGTGGATACTCTCTCTCCTCTGAGAGGAACAATCACTAACTCCCATCGTCCAGGTGCACAACTGGGGGCCAGGAGGAGACCCCTGAGGCTGCACATTCCCAGGGGCAAAGCAGGCCCCGGGCCTCTGTTGGCCAGGCCCCCACCCCACTCCCACCCAAGCAGCGTGCACAGGGGATGCGGTGTGCGTTGAGAGCAAAGTGGCGGGCCTCATGGGGTTGAGGGGGACAGGCGTTAATATTTATAAGGTATGCTGGAAAAGGAGGCACGGAGTAGGGGTGGGTCTCCCAGGAGGAGGTCCCGATGCCTCTTGGGTCCACCAGTCTGTCATTATGGGAGGCTCTGGGCCTCAGTTTCTTCCTCTGTAAACAGAACAAGGGCAGCACCCACTTCCCAGGGTGGCCATGAGGGTCCCCCACCCCCCCGTGTCCACACGCCGCTGCCTGGCCCCGTGGGTGCGGGGAGGGCTCTAATTGTAGCTACAAGAGAGGGCAGCGTGGTCCGTCTTCCCTTTCTTGATCCAAAATAGAATTTGAGGACACCCCAGCCTTCCCTCTCCCATCCCCCCCACCCCCCCAGCGTCATCTAGTTCTGGAGAAGCCACTCAGCAGGGCCTCTGTCCTTCCCTCCTCTGCTTGCTTACACCACGCCTTCGCGACTCTGCTTCGTTCCGTCCAGCGCACAAGCAATACGCAATTGTTCGCGCACCAGCGTGCGCACACTTGTACCTTTAGGGTGTGATGTATCCAGGAGAGAGGGCTAAGGGGAGGGCTTTAAAGATTGTGTGCATGCGTGTGTGTGTGTGTGTGTGTGCATGCGTGTGCATGCGTGTGTGTGTGTGCACGCGTGTGTGTGTGCATGCGTGTGTGTGCATGCGTGTGTGTGTGTGCATGCGTGTGTGTGTGTGCGTGTGTGTGTGTGTGCGTGTGTGTGCATGCGTGTGTGTGTGTGTGTGTGCGTGCGCGCGTGCGTGCGTTTACCAGCGCTCTGAGGACACAGCTGAAAGGTATTTATTATACGATGATAGGTGGCTGCGGATTTCACACAATTAGACATTTTCTATGTCTAAGTTGGGAATGTTCTTGACAAAAATACGTACTGAAATAGAACTTAAACACGGAAATCAAAGGAAAAGCTCAGGAACACCCTGGAAGGATAGGGGAAAGAGAGTCACCTCAGGAACCAGAGAATGTGTTGTTGGGCACTTAATGTGAGCCCGAGCTTCCTAGCAGCCCTGGCAAGGAAAGAAAGCCTGGTGAGTTTGTCGTCGTCACTACGCGAGAGAGCACTCACGCGGAGGACTGGCTTTCCTGGAGCAGAGTCCAGCGTTGCTTTGTCAGATGTTTCCTTGTGAAAGAGGAAGAGGGTGGTTTTATCCCCGCCGTGGGTCCACAACAGAAGCTAAGGCTTTTCTGAGGGGTGTGGGTGTAGCTGAGCAGGTGTCTTGACTTTCTGGCTGTGGAATCCCACATGGACTCAGACCAGACAGTGCCTCCGGGGACGGGACTCACACCCACCTTGCTCACCGCTGCGTTCTTGGGGGGCCAAGCTTGGGGGCCACACCTGTCAGGTGCTGGGTTAATGACTGTCGGGTGGGGGCATGGGTGTTCCTTTAGTCCCTCGGAGGGAGGAGGGGCCTGGGGGTCGGGGGGCTCCGGGCAGGCCTGTGCCTGGCTCTGCTGGTCCGCGCAAGAGGATGGGGTTCCTGTTGGTCTGTGAGCCCAGGGGGGTGGACGGGGCAAGCTTGGCGGCCGTGCCAGTCCTGAGCTGACAGGTGCGCTGCAGGGGTTGGGCGGTCATTCCTTGCGTGAATGAATGCCGGTCAGGTGGGGCAGGGTGGGCTTGGGCCATCTTGTGGGCGAGGCCTTCACCTCCCCTGTACCCAGAGACTGGGGCCCAAGCTCGCCCCAGATTCCACAGTCATCTTCGGTGGGCGGTGGGCAGTGCGGGAGGGTGAGCCAACCTCTCCTGGCTCCACCGGGGTGGGAGAGGGTCTTCTCTCTGGGGCATTGGGTTTGTCCCTCTCCCACAAACCACACCAATTCCTCTGGAATTAGAACCATTTGTGAGGAGTCTGTGTGCATCCCCCCTACCCCTTAGACCATGGTGGCCAGAGGGCCTGGCCTGGGTCTCGTTTCCCTCAGAAATTTCTGGAGGGTCTAGCACGGTGCCTAGCAGAGAGGATGTTCCTGGCAAAACCATTACGGTACTGAACCAAGTCTCCCTCCAGAGTTGTTTGGGCAACAGCCAAGACCTGGACTTACGGGTCAAGTGGGGCCGGGTCAGGGTGCAGAGGGAGGAGCCACCCCACCTCCCCAGGCCCCCAACCTCAGTGTTCCCCGCCTACTGGTGAAGCAGGAGACCTGGCGTCTGTCCCTGGCCCTTCTTCTGATGGGCAGCGAGAGGTACCAGTCCCTCACCTCCCGGCCCTGATGTTCTCATCTGTGGAATGGGGGCTGGAGGCAAGGTCCCTGGGGGACAGCCCTGGGGAGGCCCTCACACACCTCCCAGAGGTTCAGTCCCTGTCCTTGGACTTCGGTCTGCCCCGCCGTGGGACACAGAGGCCAAAACCACAGGGAGTTTTGGAAGGCCGCGTTGTTGGCTCCGGGAATCTCGTGAGCCCCGCTGGGCTGCTGGAGAGATGAACGATGAAACACACGAAAATAAAAACGGTGCTACCAACAGCGACTTTGCACACACACCGGGCACAGGGCTCGCCTCCCCTTGGTGGGTCCCGCAGCAAGGTGGAATTAGCCTGTCCGTTTTACAGGGACTAGGCCGCCAGTCCCGGGGCACACGGCTAGTAAAACACGAGGACCGGGATTTTAATTCACATCGTTCTGATTCTGGGATGCAGCCTCTTTCGGAGAGCGCGGGGTTTATTGTCTCTGAGTCTAGAAAGCACTGCGGCTGGCAGCTGGCTGGGCCCTGGCAGGTGGGCGGGAAGCCTGTGGCTGCAGACGGAGGCCGGGGCATGGATGGGGCTCTGCGCAGAAGCCACGGCGATTTAGGAAAAAGGCTGGGCCGAAGCACGCATCGCAACAAGCGCGCTCGGCCGGAGCCGAGTGGGGGCCAACAAGAGTGCCTTCCATAGAGATGAGCCTAGAACAGAGTCTTGGAGAACCCGCGTCACCTTGCCCATGGAGGAAGCTGGCTGGGGACCCTCGGCTTGTGCGGGGCTGACACTGGCTATCCGCCTTCCCTTCTCACTGGGCACGGGGTCTGGAAGGGAACGGGACGGCCCCGCTGGCTTGCTCAGGGTGCTCAGGCCAAGCTTCCCACCCCAGAACAGAACACAGTCCCAGAGACCCCTGTGGAACCTGGGGCAGGGTGTGTGCCTGGATTGCCTGGGTTCCAGACCACAAACCCTGGCCGAGCTGCTCAGCACCGTGGTGGCCTCCCCTCCGCGGGTGTCCTCTGGTCTGGCTGATACTACAGGTGCTCCAGAAAGCTCGATGGGCTGATGTCAAGGTTCCCGCACAGAACGCACCCTTCCCCAGCAGCCCAGCCCATCGCGACCCTGAATGGGGGGGCCGGGTCTCCAGCTCTGCACCCAGCTTCCGCACACCCGCTCGCTGACCTTCTCCGGGGGCTTTTAGAAGCTCTGGGCCAGGCGACATGGAGGCTTGGGGAGACGGGTGTCGCTCCAGAAATGATTCCCAGTGGCCAAGAGCCCGGAGAGGGAGGGACGGCTGGTGTTCGCTCTGTGCCCTCGGCCCCCACGGCAAAAGGGTGAGCCGCGGGGACACCTCTGTGGGGCGTTGCCTCTCCAGGAGCCTGGTCCGCAGGCAGGGCCCTGGGCTCCCTGTGTCCCTGCCAGTTATTCTGAGTGTGCCTTCGGCCTCGTTACCAGTGGAGTTTTCCATAAGGAAAAGCACTGGACTTTCTGTCCGAGACTCTCGGACAGCCTGGCCGTCCTCAGGAATGTTCTCAGAGTTTCCATGTGGGTTTGTGCCTGCATTCATCAGCCCCAAGCCCCCTCTCCCCATTTGCCAACGGAAAGAGGGAGGGTTTCCATGTTGGCCGAGGTCCCACCGCCGAGGAGGCAGAGCTGGCCATCCCAGGTCTTCTGCCCCCACGGGTGGCCTCCTTGGACACGGCTCGGGAGAAGGCAGCCTCCTTGGGCTTCTTCCCGACTCCGAGCTCTGAGGCCTGCATACAGCAGAGTTTGTGTGGCTGGAGATTCAGGGAGTGCGGCCCATCAGTTCAGAGCACACCGTGCAGCCAGCGGTCTGGCAAACCCAGCCCCACCACCCACGGGCCGTGCAACCGGGCAAGGCCCCGCGACCAGTCTGGGCCTCAGTGTCCTAATCTCTAGAATGAGGGCGGTCACATCTCCTGGCAGAGGTCTCCCGAGTTAGCAGGGTGACCCCGGGAGTGAGGGGCAGGAGAGCTTACAGAGCCCGGTCTGCCGGGGGTCCTCCGCGAGTGGCGGTCAGAGGCTGTGCCCTTTCCTCCGTCGCGGGCGAGGCCCGCTGGAGGTGCCGAGAAGATCATGCCACAAATGATCCTCAGCCAGGGTGTTGGTGGGTTGGGCTAGGTGCCCCCTGGGAGAAGGCAGTCCTGGGGTACGCTCTGCCATCTCCCAGAGCCCCGCGGGGGACCGAGCCCCTGACACCCTGCCGCACAACCCCCCTCGCGAGAGCACCTGTCTCGCCTCCCTGCTGCCCTCGCCACGGTGCTCCTGGTAAGGTGCCTGCACCTACCTCCTCGTCTCCAGGTCTGCTTTAAGGGGGGCCCGGCTAAGAAAGTGGGGTTTATCTCCCAGCCCTGCAGGAGAGTGAAGGGGACAAGTAGGTACCCAGGGACCATTTCAGCAAGTGCTCATCCTGGTGGGGGCTGGGCAGGGAGACGCGCTTTGAGCAGGGTCTAGGGACACCTGGCAGAGGGGAAGTCAGAATGGGGCTCGGTGCCCTGAGATCCCCACTGCACCCCTCACCCAGCACGGCCCTTTACCACCAGCTCCTGGACGGGGCGGGACGAGACCCTCAAGGCCAGAGGGGGTGTGTGGCACCTGGGCTGGTGCCCGGTGGATTTCTGGGTGGGCGCCTCTGAACATTCTTATCTGTGCAAAGTTAATGTCAATAGTGGTTGAAAAATCTCTGGGGAAGTTAAACATTAAATAGTGCGTGTATGCCAGGAAACACGGTCTCTCGTGCCCAGGGTTGATGGTCAAGGCCGTGGCCCTTGGTCTTGGCTTTAGAGTTCTCCGGCAGGCAGGCTTTCTAAGTGACCCTCTCCGAGAGGTGATAACCCTGGAGCCCTATCTCTTGGGATCTCGGATGGGCCCATTTCTGGGTCTCTGATGGGCCCCAGAAATGGGCCCATCCCTCAAAGTAACTCCCAAATGCCTCGGTGGTGGGAACCTGTGGAGGGGAAGTGGCTGGGTAGGGTTGGACCAGGGGTTTTCCAAAGGCTCCTCAAATTCCAGAGGCCGAGCCTGGCCAGCCCCCTTCCCCGGAGAAGGCTTCGCTCAGTGCCAGCCTGGGAGACCGGTGTGGGAGTGAACAGGAGGACATGGGCATTGGCTGGGCCTGGGGCTGGGGCAGCATGGGTCATCTTTCCCAAGGCTTCAGAGAATGGTCCTCAAGGCAGGCAGCAGGTCCCCTGAGTGGGTCCACAGAGGGGAGGGAAGGCAGCTCCCCAGACCTAGAAGGACAAGCAGCCTGAAGACGGATGGGTGGGTCAGGAAGGGGGCTCTGGCCATTTCTTCCACCCTCCCACCCTCCGTCCCATAAACACTTCTTGAGAGCATCAACTCTCGCATGGGCTTCATCCCAGATGCAGCCGTGAACCCGTGACTAGAACCCAGTCTCTGCCCCTCCAGGGAGGCCCCAGTCTAGAGGGGTGCAGATGAATTAGGCTCTTTGGATGCAGTGTGGTAAGTGCCTTGGCAAGAGCACGGGAGCAGGCAGGAGGGTTCACCTGTGAGCTGTGCCTTGAGGGCAGGTAGGGTATAACTATTCAGACAAGAGGGAAGGGTATTACCTCTAGAACATGCAAAAGTAAGGGGGTAGGAAGAACCAGGGTAGGCCGCAAAGGGGCTCTCAGTAGGAAGCTCCTGTTGAGGCAGGGCAGGGACCGTGTACTGCACAACGTCCCATATAGTCCCTTTAGGTAAGTTCCATCGATGGGGAACGCCTGTCCTCCTGCCTGTGTTCTATAAGTGTTTGTTTTTGTACCTGTTTGTTCTCACTGGCAGGCACGGGGTTGGTGTATCTGTACCCTCTGGAACTAGTGGGTACATGGGGGGTGCCGAGTGAATGCTGAAAGGCTAAATGGGTAGATGGATAGATTGTTAGATGGAGGGATGGATGACTGGTTGAATGGACAGTAGGGTAGGTGGGTGGATGGATGGATGATTGGACAGTGGGGTGGGTCGCTGGATGGATGGATGGATGGATGATGGATGATTGGACAGTAGGGTGGGTGGGTGGATGGATATGTGACTTGGTGGTTGGTAGGTGGGTGGGTGGTAGGGTGGGTGGGTGGATGGATGGATGAATGGACAGTGAGTGAGTGGATGGATGGATGGGTAGAAGGACAGGTGAATTGGTTGGTAGGTGGGTGGTAGGGTGGATGCGTAGATGAATGGATGGATGGATAGATGGGTGCACGGTTGGATGAGTGGGCGGGCAGATGGATGGGTGGATAGTTAGTGGCAAGGCAGACGGATGGACGGATGCTTTTCTTCTACCATTTTAGTTCAAGTAAGAAATTGCACACTTTCACAGAGAATCCTAAAAACCTACCTCTTGAGCCACCTGTGGGGGAGGTGATGGCTGGCCTGTCTGTTAACAGACACGCTCTTGCCTTCAGTGATGCTTTCCAGGAGCTGAGGCTCCAGCTACCATGGATGGGAGCAGTTCCTGAGATCAGGTGGGTGAGGAGGGGGTGGGTACCCGGGAATGGCGAGTCTTCATCACTGGTAGTTCAATGAAGGGAGAACCCCATAACCTCATCCCCCCTCACCATGGTCTGATCTAAAGCTTGGAGAATGTGTTTGTAACCCCTCAGCTTTGGGACCTAAAGGCTGGGGGTTCCCTAGGGTACCTGTGCATTAGTACTCAGAGAGTCATGCATGCTCTTGTCACAAGAACCTTCTCAAATGTTAGAAGAGGGGCAGCCTTCAGGAACAGAGAAGGCAGAGGGGGCCCATCCAGCGGGAGGAGAACCTGCAGGAGGTATCAGCAGGTGTGGGGTCGGCCTGGGGCCGTTCCTCCAGGTGCCCCTTCCAGGTATGAACCGTCACAGTCTATCTTCATAGAAGGCCCCGGACCTTGGGGGTCACTGCTTCATCCAGGCCGGCTCTCCCCCAGGCTCCTCTGGTCCTCCTCTCTCGCACATGAGTCAGGATCACTGGACAAATGCCGGCATCGGCGGGTGAGGCCTGGGGCCACTGAGAGGCTTGCAGGGTGGACGGGATCTTTCTGGAAGAACAGGATTGGCTGTTTGGTAGCTGGGCCCCACCTGCCGTCTGGTGGTGCAGAGGTGACCGCAACCGAAATCCGTGGGAGGCGATTCAAAGTGGGGTTGAGAGCAGAGGCTTGGGCATCAGAAACTGGGTCTGAATCCTGGTTCTGCTGCTGTACGGTCTGGGCATCGGGACGGGGTCAGGCTGCCCTTCCCAGTCGCGGGCACGGGCACTGCCCGATGAGGGCCAAGGGCAGCCCGCTTATCATGACGTCAGCTACCGGCTCGTCACGTGGGTCTGAGTGACGGGATGGATGCTCTCCGGGCCTGACGTGAGGGGGCACAAGGAGGAGGGGCACCCCTGCAGGAAGCCCCGTTGTTTCTGTCAGACGGGCCCCCGTTTGCCTCCTGCCCCCGGCCCGGCCTCCATGTCCTCGTGGGGACCTCTTGGGACCTCGCCAGGGTGGTGGGGCCTCCTTCAGCAAGAGGCGGGGGGTGCCGAGGGTGACAGCCCACGCGGGGTGCGCATGAAATGGGAGCGTGGGGCTGTGGAAGAGGCCGGCAGGACTGTGCAGAAACGTATGGAAACGTCATCTGCAAAGCTCACGTCGTCCTTGCAATGCTTAACATCGCTGGTTTCCGGCCGCTGGGTTCTGCGCGACCAGAGGTCAACGCCACGCCCCCGTGCTGCCCGTTCTAAGTTAACTGTGGCGGTGCCCCCCCCGCCCCCCGCCCCCGGTCCTGGGGCGCAGCCTGCGGCGGTGGGAGGGGCCGGTGGCCTCAGCCGGCCTCTCCCTCCACCCTCCCCTTGTCGGGCAGCCGCAGGACGAAGCTGCTCATGTCGAGAGGCCAAGTTCTGGGCCAGGGTGCCGTGGGGCTGAGGTGGGAAGGCAGGCGCGTGGCCCCGCTGCTGTCGGAAAGCTCAGCTCAGTAGCGCACCCGTTCTCCGGAGCTGAGGGCTCAGCCACCCCGTGCGGAGCCGGGGCCCCGCAGCTCAGCCTTGGCCGGAGGGCCCTGCCTGCATAGGTCTGCAATCTGGAGGGGCTGCAGGAGAAAGCCCGTGGCGGCCCGGCCGCAGTCCCCGGGACCTTCCTCCGAACCATGTCTTAGCTCCGTGGCCCAGGAGCTTGGCTCCAAGACAGATTTACAATTCAACTGTGAAATGGGATAAAAATTAGACACCCCCTTTGGGCATCTCAATTTGTTTACTTCTGGATTAGCTTTTATGTTGCGCCGACGGGCACGAGCGTGGAGTGGGGGGCGGTCTGCCAAGTCTTCCTTCCTCACCCTGGGAGAAGCCCCAGTGAGGACCCAGTGGCCACAGGAGCCCTATTCGCTTGTGACCCGGGCTGTGGGCCCAGTGGTGAAGAGGTAGTGCTGATACGAGTCCCAGCTTTGCTGTGTATTAGCTGGGTGGCCCTGGGCCCGTTACCAACATCTCTGAGCCTGTCTCCTAAGTGGAGTGCGAGTGCACAGTGCAGGTGCCGGACACAATGCAGGGAGGAATGGTGCCCAGAATAGACCCTGAAGCCAGGATTCAAGAGCGTGCACACGTGCATGCCAGTGTATGCATTCCTCTGTCCCGTGTGAGCAGTGTGCACAGGCATGTGTGGACGGGGGTCCCGGGCACGCAGGGAGTGGGGACGGATGTGGGACGAGGAGGAAAAGGAAGCGTGCAGTCTCATGCTGTAGGGGAGACAGGTGTCAAGCAAGTGGACGGAGGGGGCCAGACAGCAAGGGGAGGGGAGAGGGTGGGGAGGAGAGGCCTGGCTGTGAGCCAAAGCCCAAGACACACGCAGGCGGTGGCCGCCTGGGGGAAGGGCCGCGGTGACCAGAGCAGAAGAGAGGGGCGAGGGATGCCTGCAGTCGGGCCCCCTGACAAGCATGGGAGGGTTTGTGGGGAGGGTGCTTTAGACGGTTCTGGATCGGCCAGCAGATTATTTCCATGCACTTCCTCGGCCACTCCAGATGTCACCAACAAGGAGGAGGGTGGGGGTCCTGGGAAGCCCCTCCAGACGGGACCCCCGTCCTAGGGCAGGAGGAGAGGGACAGCGGCGGGAGGGGTGCCACCTGCCCCTGGAACCGTCACGCCTTCTTCCCACTTTCCCGGTTTGGGGCTGGATCTGGGCTCGAGGGCCACGCTGCCCACGAATATCTCAATTTCCTTCCAATATATTTTCCACCAGAAGGACGTTCCAAAGCCCTGTCCCATGTCTGCGGGGCTCCGGTGCCGGCGAAGTGCTTTCCACTGTTGGTGTGGGTCCGGTGGAAGGGGAGACAGTGGGCAGGCGGGGAGGAGCCGGCGCTTGGCACCGTTGCCGCCCCGTGGGCTGCAGGCCGCAGGAAGCCTCGGCTTTGGTGTGGCCAGCCCGTCTCCATCCGGGAGCGTCCTGGCCCTGACTCACTGAGAATCACCCGGGCCGCGCCGGGCCGTGCCTGCAGGGGCCTGGAAGTCTCCTCTGGTGCACGCTGGTGCCCTGCTCTCCTGGGGGTCTGGAGCGAGTCCCGCCCTGACGCTGGATTTCATTTCCTTATTTGCTCCCTCAGCCCCAGTTCATTTGCTCATGGCCTGTCTCTGGGCCACGCCGCCCTGGACGCAAACCCCTGCTTGCCACAGGCTTCGGGGGCAGCATGACATCTGCAGCACTAAGCCTGGTTTGGGGAGATGCCACGGCCCTTAGGACAGAGCCCAAACTCCTTGCCCTGCACACACCTCCACGGCTCTGCGCTCTGGCCACACCGGCTTCCACCGGCCCCGGGACAGGACCTGCTCTTCCTCCTGGTGCCGGGTGTTCCCTCGCCTCTTCCTCCTCCCCATCTGGATAGCTCTTCCCGTCCTTGCTGTGTCAGCTTGGATGGGACTTCTTCCAAGCAGCTCTCCCTCATTCCCCCCAGTCTGGATTGGGCCCCCAGCATGAGCACTCTGAGCTCGGCACGGTCAAGTCCCCGCCACGTGGCATCAAAGTCGTCCGTTGAGGCCCAGATACCTCAGGAGCCAGAAGCCGCTCATGCTTGTCATGGCCTCTCGGAGCCCAGCCCGTGTCAAATGCTCAAGGAGTAAAGGAAGGGATGAAGGAACGAACAAAACGTCCCCACACTCATGGTGAGGCTTTGGGCTATCCAGGAGTTAAATTTTCTCGACTGACTGGTGGGACTGAGCGGTGGCCACAGGGCTTCCTGTAGGGTGGGGCCCCTGGGCCCCGGCCGGAGGGCCTCCCTGCACGTCCGTGAGGCTCAAGTGTGCAGGGAAAAGGGCTACTTGGTGCAGACGCTGGCTGGCCTGGGGCACGACTCGGCCCTTCCCAGGCCCCACGAAGGAGCACCAGGGTGCTCATGCCTGACCTGCTGGGGCCTCGGTTCCCAACACAGTCAGGCGTGAGGCTGGTGGATGCCCCTGGTGCCCAGCATGAGGGTCAGGCCAGCACCGGTGTTCAGATGGGCACTGCTGGGATGGGGCTGGAGGTGGTGGTTCCTGAGGCCGGGCACCCCTCAGCCGTCCTCACGGGGGACCTCCTGACATGTTCCTTGGCGAGGGGGCACCCATGGAACTCGGTCCTCCCTCTGGATTGGAGTCCAGAAATCCAGGTCCCCACCTGCTCCGGCTCACTGTGTGACCTTGGGCCTCGGTCTCCCCATCTGCAAAGTGGGGGGCCTCCAAGGATCCCTCCACGTCCTTAAAGGAAGGTTCTCCTGTGTGGAGCCACAAATCTGGGCTCAGGACCCAGGCAGAGCTGAGTTCATATCCTGCCTCTGCCGTATACTTGCTGAGTAACCCTGGGCCAGTGGCTGAGCCTTTCTGAGTCTGTTTCCTCTGACTGCGCCCGAGGTGAGCGTTGTGTGGGGGGCGGGGAGACGAGTACCAGTGCCCTGAGGTTTCCAGTTCAGAGAGCAGCCAAGCCGGCTTGGGGCCGCGTGCTCCTTTCTCTGCAGGTCTCCTGCGGCCACGACCACATCCGAGGGACCCCAGATGTGGAGGAAGGCGAGGCCCCTCCCCCGGGGAGCAGGAAGACCGGGCTCTCCAGCCCGCAAGGGCTGCCCACCCTCGACACTGGCTCCTTCCTGCAGAGCCACCGATTGCAGGGGCTGCCCAGCCCCGTGGACCCGGCTCTGTGCTCTCAGGAGCAAGTTCACGCCTCTTGAACATAAGACAAACCCACGCAGAGTGAGCTCAGGGGCAGAAACAAGACGTGTGGCCCAGAGGCGTTCTGGGCCTTCGAGGGGACATGGTATTTGCACCTTCAGGAGCCCACTGGGGAGGACTTTGGGGGCTGGCCTCCCCCCAAGTGGAGCCCAGAGTTCGGAGGTACAGCCTCACCTGCAGCTTGCAGGGCCGGTGGGGAAGGCCTCCCTGAGGAGGGGGCCATGCAGTCCCCTACTAACCTCGGTCTCCCCCTCTGTAGAATGGGGTCGGCAGAAGCTGCCTCACCCCTATTGTGAGGGGTCAGCGGGGTCGTGCCTAGAAGGAAGGACCCAGCAGGTGCCTAAGCAATTGCTCCTAGAGCAGGACCGGGGAGAGACTGAGGGATCTCCTTTGGGCCCTCCCCTGACCCCGCTGCTTCCTGGGAGGCCCCAGAGCCCCAGGCTCCTTCCAATGAGGTGGACACAGGTATTACCTCCATGGGCAGTGGGGGTATGGGAGGTGGGGCTGCGAAAGAATTGGGGGGTGGGGGACCTGCAGGCAGGATGGAGGTGGGGCTCCCCAGCTGAAGAGAGCACCCCACCTGGAAAGAGTGGGGCAGAGAGGCTCACCCCTCTGGGGCTTTCCCCAAACCCTTGCGGTGTCTGAGGATAAAGTCTGCCCAGAATGAAATCACCCCACCCCTCCCCTCCCCACGACCGAGGGTCCCCACTCCATGTCTCAGTGGGTCCTAGCTGCCAGGGGTCACAACACAGGCACCGAGGAGATCTGGGGCGTGCTACAGGAGGCAGATCTGAAGCCACGTGGGAAACAGTCCCCTTTGGAAGGGTCCTCCCGGGATCCGCCTGGGCTGATGGGGGGTGAGCCCCTCGCCGCTAGGGAGTGAGCCCCTCGCCGCTAGTAGTAACCAAGCTGAGATCAGCCCCTCAGTGGTGTCATGGCAGAATTGAGGAGGACACGATCCCAGGTCCTGCGGCCTTGGCGTGGGCCCTCGGCGGGGCGGACAGGCGGGCAGGCGGACAGGCGGGCAGGCCCCTCCTAGACATCCGGCCGCCTCCCGTCTCCACCCCCAGGAGGGAAGGCTGACCCTGTGGCTGCCTCAGGACTTGGGTTTGATGTTTTGAAGAAGTGGCTTTTTATCGGAAAACCCTCTGGGAGTCTGGGCTGCAACGGAGGAAATGATATCTGTCGTTTCAGGAGGGGAGAGAACCTGGCGGAGGGGTCCTTGAGATTTATGGCTTCCCCCTGGGCCTGATCACCTCGGGGGCTTTGTAACCCCTGGGCTAAGTGGTGCCAAGACAGACAGCGGACAGAGGCTTGCTCCCTCTCCCCCTCCCCTCCCGCTCTCATGCCCTTCTCTATCTTCCCTGCCTCCCTGCCTCCCTCCCTCTCTCCTCTCCCTCCTCCCTTGTCTGTGGGCCCTGGCTTCTGTGTTGTGGGGCAGGGCACTGCCTTCAGCAGGTGCTCAACACACGCTGATGATCTGCCCTGTGGAGGCAGAAGTGGGACCCCAGGGCACAGCCAGGTCAAATGAGGAAGATGCTTCTGACCATGGCCTCAAGCAGGAGTGAAGCACCTGTCTCCAGGGGCATGTAAGGGAAACTGCGTAGCCTCCGGCAGGGAGGCAGAGGGGAGTCTTCTTCATCACAGTGAGGCTGATCCAGAGCCTCAGACTGGGCCCCAGGACCCCGTCTGCCCCTCACTCCTGCCTTCCTCCCTGTCTACTGCGCAGCTAGGTTGACAAGTCAATCCAGCATTTCTGTACCTGTTTCTGAGGCTGCGGCCCGGGCTGTCCCCCCAGGCTCCGAGGGCTGGGATGCTCCACAGTTCTGGAGTGCTGGGCGGGGAGAGGCTGCTGACAGGTTGTGGGGCAGCCCCCAGAGGTGGAGAGGCAAGAGCACCCTCCTCCCTGAGGCTGTCTGTTCGAGGCCACGTGTTCCCGCAAAGGTGAAGGCTGGAGGGGCTGGAAGCCAGACAGACCCCCAGATGGCAGAATCGCCACAGTGCCGGGTCCCGCTGGGCCGCTGGCCTCAGCAGAGGGCACTCCTGCCCGGACGGTGGAGTCCCTGCACCAGGGGTCAGTGGGGCGAAGCTCAGGGCACCCTGACCCCCTACTAGCCCCCATTTAGAAGGTACTTAGAAGAGCTTGCCAAGTCCTTCCGGGCAGGTGGGCAGGGTCTGCTCCTCTGTGTGTCCTGAGCCTGGGGTGATCCTCCCAACGCCCCATGAGGAAGGTGGGACCCTGCATGGGGTGCCTAGCTCCTTCTACCCTCTGACAGGCTCCCCGCTGCTCCCTGACCTCCGGCTGTCAGTGGAGGGACTTCTCCGCCCCACCCCGTGGGGCTGGGTGGCAAGACAGGCCTGGACTAAGGGACTAAGGGATGGCCGGTGGAGGCGAGTGGGCCAGGCCCTCCCCCTGGTTCCGCAGCCGGCTTGCTCTCTTCTGCTCTAGTGATCTGCCCCCAGGAGCGTGCGAGGAGGAGGAGATGCAGGAGCAGACCCGAACCCAGCCTGCAGCCTGGCCCCCCGCAGCTACCTTGGACCCACAGACCCACTGGTGAGGAAACCACTCTGGGTTCTTGTAACCAACTGAATTCAGGAGCGGTTTGTTATGCAGCAAGTGCTGACTAATACACATCTATACAAAACAGTTCTCTGCCTGACACTGCTCAGATTGGCCCAGTGACCTGGCTCCGGCCAGGACTGCCCCCTGTCCTCGCCACGCTGTCCTGGCCTCCAGCTCGTGCCCCGGCCACTTCCAGCCTCCATCCAGCCTCCATCCAGCCTCCATCCAGCCTCCATCCAGCTTCCACCCCAGGGCCTCAGCATTCTGTCCTGACTCCTTATCACCTTGTCGTGGCCCACGAGACCCTGCTGACCTGCCACGTGTGTGCCAGACACTCACTCACTCTAACACACTCACACTCATATCCACACACTCAGACTCACACCTGTGTTCATACGCACACTCACACCCATAGACGCACACACTCACACTCACTCAGACTCATATCTGCACACTCAGAGTCATACTTGTGTTCATACACTCAGGAACACACTCACGCACACACTCCCTTCTACTCACACACACACTCACAGACACACACATTCTCTCACACATTCAGGCTCCAGCTGCAGCCTCCTGGCCCTTGTACAAGCACTTCCTCTGTGGGAATACCCTGCCTGGAACCCCTCCTTCCCCTCAGCATGGCTATGCTGCCTCTTCCAGGAAGCCTTCCGTGCCCGTGCTCACCAGTCGCGCATGTCCATGTCTGTCACTGGCGGCAGGTGCGATGCCCCGTACACAGCAGGCACTCACTCTGTGCTGACTGGATCACTGTTTGCCACAGAGTGTGCTGGGAGGGTGGCTCGGGCCCTCACAAACCCACCAGTGAGGCGGGGGCTCTTTCAGGGGGCCCCGGGGCCCTCTGAGCTTCCCATGAGCTTCCCATCCCGAGGAGGCAGCTGCTGCGGCCAGGTCCCGGGGCTGTGGCTGTGTGGGCTTTGTCCTCAGAGGCTGTGGGCCCCACCACCCTGCACCCACCTCCTCCCTCCCCAGGGATGGCACCATCTAGGAAGTTCCATCCCCCGAGATCCAGAACCAGGGGAGTGGATGGACCTGGGAGCCCGAGCCCCACCACCCCGTTGCCCACGTTAGCCCCTCAGCCCGAGTGTGTCAGCCTGGCCTCCCAGGGCCTGGGTCTCAGAGACAGGGATGGCAGCAAACCCCCGGCTGAGGTCACAGGGACATAGAAGGGGCTACCTCACAAGTGCTACCCGTCCCAGGGGTAGTTAGACCCCATGGCCCCTGGAGGAGGGTGCAGCTGCGTGCACCTGACCCCTCCTCCCCAGGGACTTGGTGAGGCCCCAGGGATCCAGTGAGGAGGGGGCTTGTAAGAGCCCACAGACCCCTCCCCTCCCCTCGGAGGTGTGACTCACCTCAGGTGTCAAGGTGCCGGGGCCTCAGGTGGGTGGGGCTAGCAGGGCTCTGGTCTTCAGGGAGAGTGTGCAGGGGAGGGGCAAGGAGAGCCCGAGGGTTGGGCGGGCTGAGTTTCCTCAAAGCCTGAGTCACCAGTCTCCGAATCTTGGCTGACCCTCAACTCCCCTGTCGGGACTCCTTCCATGGAAGGCCGGCACCTTCCCAGCTAGAGAATCTGTGCGAATCCCTCAGGTGGGCTCAGCCTGCGGACGCCAGCTGGAGGGGCTGGGGCAGTAACTCGGGGGCAGGACGACGGCCGGCCCGGTGCCTGCAGGCCAGCCAAGCCCCGTGGGGACTTGGGGGAGGTTATGTGTTCTGCAGGGCCCTGCAGACTCGAGCCTTCCCCAACTGCCTGCTCACTGGGACTTTGCCCCCACGCTTTTAGAAAGCATAGCTCTGCTGTTAGCCAGGAGAAGGGACGCGGGGGCGAGACCACAGGCCAGGAGGGGCAAAACATCCAGGAGGGAGGGGTCAGGACTCAGGGGGCAGGAGAGACCGACCCGAGAAGCTGTGCCTTTCATCAGGGAGACGGGGAGGAAGGACAGGTGGGAGGTTGCTGTCCACAGTGGCAGTGGGATCCCTTGTCAATGAGCCAGCAAGTCCGCTGCAGGCACGTGCCCCATGGAGACGAGTGTCCAGGGCCCCAGCAGGCACTGGGGCAGGGGGGTGTGGCACCTCAGCCTGCGGGTGATGGCTCCAAGCTGTAGAGGGCCCAGGCATCTCTGAACAGCAGCGCACATGAATAAACCCTCACGTGGCTGCAGGGGCCTCTCCAGCGGGGAATGGTGACAGCCCATTGTCTAAAATGCCAACAAGCAAGAGTGGTCCCAGGTGTTAGGGGTTAGGGCGGAGCCGGGGGGGTGGTGGTGAGTGGGAGGGATTCTGGGGGCTCTGGGGCCATTCCCGGGGCTGGTAGAGTTCTGGTTCTTGCCTGAGTAGTGGCTATGTAGAGCGCTCCTTGTCCCAAGTCACCTTCCTGTACGTTTGCCACACTTGGACTAAAAAAAAAAAAAAAAATCGAGGAGTTATATTTAAAAGGGGGTATCCCCAGGGGAGCCCCTGCCCCCGCAAGTTACCTGGAGGCCCAACTCCCTCTGGGTTTTGAAGGTTGAGATTCCTATCAGTTGGAAGCCATTGGCCTGTCACACTGGAGGCTGGGCTCAGGGTCTCGCTGGGCTGGGGGAGGCCTCCTCCATCCCCAGGCTGGGTCCAGAAGCCTCTGTGTGGGCTCAGGTAAGAGGCGGATGGGGACGTGAAGCAGATGATGTACCCCATGTGAGGAGCCAGCAGGAGAAGGGGCCCCCGGAAGGAGGGTCGCTGCCCGGGTCCTCGAGGACCCCCTCCAGCGCCGGCGCGGGGCAGCGGCAGGAAGAAAGAGCATCCCGAGGTTATCTGTGTCCTGGTCACCGTGGCAAACATTGGGAAAAAGAAAAAATTCAATCAAACAGTCCCATAGTCCCAGCACTGGACAGGAGAGCACGCATTCAGGTGAGGCTGGGCGCCTGTACCCGGCCTGTGTGCGCGCGTGCATCTGTGCGCGCACGTGTGTGCGTCCGTGTGCGGTTTCCACAATGCACACAATTGCCTCTAAAGAAATGGACATGTTCTTTAGAAAGAGGATGCTTTTCTGAATTTCAATTGGCTGTCTTAACAATGTCTGTTTAATTAGTGTGTTTTGAAGGGGAAATGAAGGAAAATTATAATTCATCTGAGAAAATGGTTGTACGTGCTCAGCTCTTCTATCGGGTTCCGGAGGAGCCGCCCTGGGTCCGGCAGAGCTGGAGCCCAGAGCCATCCAGGCCAGAGGAGGGAGGGAAGAGCCGCTGTGGCCGGAAGGGGGTGGTCTGGAGAACTCGAGGACAAGCGTGGGTGGGCTGATGTGCCCATCCGGGTGCCCGCAGAGTGCTGGGCACAGGGGCACGACGGGGAGCAGGCCCAGGCCCCCCCCCCCACTCGTGGGCTTCGTAATCCAGGAGCCATGGGTGGTGGCAGCAATTTTCGGTAGAGAAGGAACGGGGGCCCCACTGGAGACCTGGGTTTGAATTCTGATTCCGTCCTTGTTCTCTGCCAGAACTCTCCCAGACTCAGCTTCCTTATTTGTAAGATTTGCAAAAAGATGGTGCTGAGTGTGAACCAAATCAACCGACGACTAAGAAAGGGTTTCCTGAGTGTCAGGGCCTGAACGAGTGTGGCCACAGTGCACCTGGAAGGTTCCAGGGGCGGCTCTCTGTCCCCTGGAGCGCCGGGTCTCCGCCAGGCTCCCCTGTGCCTACCCGGCCCTTTGTGCCCTCCCGGCTCGTGAGGCAGGTGCACGGGGCTTGGCGCTCGAGGCTGCATTGCGCACAGCCGGGTCCCCTGCGGTCTCTGGGCCCCGCTCCCCACAGCGGCCCACCCCCTGAGGAGGTCCAGGGAGAGCCCCGCAGGCGTGTCCTGTCTACCCGGCAGGCTCCCGAGTCTCCCCACTGGCCCACGCCCTTCCCAAAGGGTCTCTGCTCCCCCCACCCCCCACTGCCCTGTGGCTTTGGCCTGGGCTGGGGGTGGGGGGTCCCAGGTTCCTTCCTCCTCCCCCCACCCGCCCCCGCTGCTCCTTGGGCACCAGCCTGCACGGGTGCACCAAAGGGCTGTGGGCAGCTCTTGCCCAACATGCTCAGGTGTCGGCTCCCGTAGGAGGGGGTGGCTCAGGGGTAAAGGTGTGGGGGCCCCAATTTCCAGGAGAATCTGCATATCTGGGGTCCATGAGGAGCGCCCTCCACAACACCCTCACTGTCCAGCTGCCCCTTCCTGGATGCCCACCAGCCGGACAAGGGCTGGGCCCGTCCTCTGGTTTAACAGGCCTTGTCACCACCCCTCGGGGAGGTGAGAGAGGTGGATACGCTATAGCCTCATAGGCCCCTCTGTTCATGACCGGCTGGTTCTAGTTCCCAAATGTGACTCCAAAGCCCCTTCCCTGCTCTGAGGGGGGCAGCCCGACGCGGGGCCTTCCTGCAGGGCGGAGCCACAGGGCGACCCCAAGCACTATCCCCGCGGTGGGCTTTCTCCGCCTGTGCCCTCCATCCCGCCTGCCTCGGGCAGCTGTGACGCGGTGGCCGGCATGCCCACCAGCCCGGTCTTGCCCACTCCGTGCCTCTGCAGCTAGCTCTGCCAAGCGCTGTGTGCCCACGGGGTCCGCACAGCTGCCTTCCGGGCGCTGGCTTCCCTGCTCCCCATTGTTGGGCACCTGGGAGGGCTCCAGCTCTTCACAGTATGAATAGCATTGCTATAACCATCTTGGCACAAGCCGCCTCTTTCCCCTCCTGATCACGTTATTTCCCTCTTGCAAGGGTTTGGGTGCTTTCCCTGACACGTTCTCTTATGCACCCAGGAGCTGGCAGGATGCCGCCCAGAGTTTGGCGGCCACCCAGGCTGCTGAGCCTTGGCCTCTTACAGCAGATGAGACTGCCCTGGGAGCCAGGGACCGCTCCCTTCACTTTCAGCACGCATGTCCATCTCTGTGCCCAGCACCGGATCCGCACAAGACTTTGGCTGTGCCGGGCCCCGCGTCCCTGTTTCACAGATTCAGATGCAGAGGCTGAGAAGTTCAGCCACCCCATCAATGGGGTGGCAGGGAGCTAAATTTGACTCAGGTTGGTCTGACTGGAGGCCAGGTCTGGTTACCAGGACTCCATCCTCAGGACCCCTTCTGGACCCACAGTGTCCTGTGTCCATCCCCAGGTGTCCACTCTGGTTTCTTTGTTTCCCTGTCCTGGGAAGTGCACCTCCCCATTCCCACCTGCTGTCCCATCTCCCAGACTCCTCTCGGGGTCACAGGTCCTTGCAGAGCCAGGAGGATCCTGCCTGGGCATCTTAGCCAGCTCCAGGGTGATCCCTGAGGGCCAGGACCTAACTGCCTGCTGTGCGTGTGCTGTTTGGAGGCAGGCCACGTGTGGAAGACTGTGGCTCTTCCTCCAGCATCTTTGTCCCCACTGGCCGTGGCTTGAGCTAGTTGGACGGGTGGGTAGATGCACAGTTGGTCAGATGGACAGGCGGGTGGTAGACGTACAGTATGACATGTCACAGAAGCCTCTGCAAGGAGACACGTGAGCCATGTCCGAGGGGAGAGGAGAGCTGACCTGGATCCCACGCCCTGGCTGCATGTCAGCAGGGTAAGGGGTCCTCTCTGGGATAGCTCACCCCTGGGAAGGACACGACAAACTCGGGTTCCTCTCCTGCACCCGCAGCAGACATGACTAATCAAACACGGCTCCTTCTCCTGCTGAGCCTGACGCCCAGCCCTCCTCCCGCAGCCAAGACCAGCTGATGGCAGTTGGCACGGAGACCAGCCTGGCCATCCCAGCCAGGGTTATTACTGGAGTTAATACTGAAACCCAAATTCGTTGGCCCCACCAGCCTGTGGGTACCAACAGAGTACCTGGAGGGGTAGGGCTCGGACTCCTTCTCTGCTTGCCCCTCTCACCGGCCAGCCTGCTTCACTCACAGGATCCTCAGAGCTGGCTGGCCCCAAGGAGCTCGGTGCTGCACCCCAAAGGCTCCTGGCACCCCTTCTAAGAAACAAGACCAGGGCCGGAGGTTGTCAGGTTGTCAGCGAAGGCCCAGCCCCATGCCGGCATCATGCTGAGGGTCAGCCTGCTCACTGCTTTCTGGGCACCAGGTGAGGTGCTCAAACCCCTGGGGCCTCAGCAATCCCAGCTTCCGGGGCCCCATCTCCAACGGTGTGTGCCAGTGGGTCTGAGGTGGGACCTGGAAACCTGCATTTTTCACAAGCAGGTGCAGGGCTCTGGGGAGAGTGCAGCCCCATGAGAGTGCGGCCTGGCCAGTCAGGCCCATGGGCCGGCTGGGCGCTGACCCCCACCCACTCACCCACCCCCTCCATGGGAGATATCTTCCCCAAGAGCAGGTCCCGCCCGGGGTAGGGCACCCCTACCCGTAACAGTCACAGCTGTAGGGGCCTGCAAAGAACCTCTAGGTAATTCTCCAGGACTGTCCCGGGGGAGGGGGCGGGGGGTTTCATTCCTCTGGATGGCCCTGCTCCTCCTTGTTTGGTGGGGCCAGGCTGGTCCTCTCTAGACCCTCCCTCCCCTTGCTCCACTCTGCTCCAGTCCTGCCTGACCGAGCTGCAGGTCTGGATGATCTCTTGGTCGGGGTGGTCTCTCTGAGCCTCCGGTCACTTGGTCTTGTCAGCCCCACTTGGGGCCCAGTGTCTGTCACCTGTCCCCAAACAGCTCCGTCAGTGAAGGGTGTGCTGGGTGCCGGGCCGGGGCCCAGGCAGAACTCCTGCTTGGTTCAGCAAGCCCTTGGCACACCCTTGGGAGGTTGAGTGACCGGCTCTAATCTGTCCACTCGGATCTGAAACCCGGTTCTGCCCCTTGCAGCTGTGTGACTTTGGGTGATTACTCAGCCTCTCTGGGCCTCTTTTCCTTCCCCTGTGAAATGCATAGTCATGCACCTGCCGAAGGTACTGGGAGAATCATGTGGAACCAAGAAAATCAGGCCCAGAACAGGCCCTTTGTGAGGATCACATGCCGGCGGCATGGGGACAGCCCTACCTGGACCCGGGTTTGAGGCGTCCTGAACCGCCATGTGCCGCGCCGGGCCCCTGGCCCGGGGAAGCCGCTATTAATGGTGGTACCACACCCGACAGCCCATTCTCCTCCACGGGGACTGCAGCCTGTGAGCTTTGGCACCAGCGCGCCCTCCGAGCTCCGTCCGGGCCGCCGCCCCCGCCGCCTCCCAGGTGGGGCCCACCCGCCCGCCCGATGTGGTTGCCCACATGCCTCCTCCACCCGCCAGGCTCTGGGCCACACACAGCCCATGCTTCCCCCACTGAAAGTCAACAGACCCATTTTAGCAAACGTGGAAGCCACAGAAAAGCAGAAAGTTGTAAACAAAGTGCCCCGAGGCCCCCTCCCCACCCCCGGCCTCCAGGAGCCGGCTCCCCTGTCCATCGTTCCTTAGTAGCTTCTCCCACTCACCACCCTCATGAAAGCCTGAGCCCTCGCTCTGTCCCCGGCCCCACACCCAGGGGCTCTATCCTCCTGCCAACCTCCGGCCCTGCTCTTGTTGGCGCTCTTTTCTCGGAAGGGGAAACTGAGGTGCCAGGAGGTGCTCTGTCCTGGCGGGCAGGCAGGTGTGGGGGGGTGCAGTGCACCTGGTGGGCTGTGGCCCCGAGGCATGAACCAGGGTCTCCCTGACCCCCGCCCGGGGCTCAGCACGGGGACTGAGCACACATGTGCCGACAGTGTTTAGAAAGAGGAGAGCAAGGGGACCGTCCAGGTTGTCCCCGACGTCCATGCTAGAGGGGGCGCCAGAGGTGGGATTTCCAGAGACTAGGTGCCACCTTTCCTGGGGCGCTAGGCTGGAGCTCCCCCCCACCCCCATCCCCCCAGAGGCCAGGTGGGCTCAGCTGCCGGGGGCCTGTCTGGCCCCGTGTTTTCTCAGCGGCTGCATCCGGCCAGGGCCGAGTCAGAGGCAGCGGCTTGGCCCCCAGGAGCGCCCACATAAATCACCCCAGCAGCGGCAGGCCCTCCGCGCCCCCACCTTTCCCGCCGCCCTCCGCCCCCGCCGCTCCCCTGGGCCTGCCTTCCCAGCTCGATTAGCCGCCGGCTCGCCAACGGGGCTGTCTTCCAGGTGAACATTCCTTAGAAAAATGACTTCATTATCACCTTGGCCAGCTTGGAGTTGGGGGAGGGACGAGTGTGGCCCGGAGGGGGCAGGCGGGGTGGACGCCACCTCCCGGGGGCTCCTCAGGCAGCTGGGCCCAGGGTGGCAGGAAGGCCTGCAGCCCAGGCGCACAGAGACCCCCACCCGGTGGGCCTGACGGAGACAGATCTGTGGGCCCAGGGGCTGCAGGGGAATATTACATTATGATAACAAATCACTCTGCTGATTGGAACTTAATTATGTCTCTTTTATCTTGGTGACAGTCACGCACCTGGGCTCGAAGCTGGCCGGGGCGGGGGACTCAGCCCCTGGGGATTCACGAACCCGAGCCCTCCCCCACCCAGAGGAAGCCACCGCTGCCCCTCCCGCTCTGTGGGGCAGGGGAGACAAAGGGGGCTTCTCCAGCAGGAGACTCCCCAGTCACCAGGGTCTTGATGGGAAGGGTGGGCCAGTACAGTTTGGGGTGACCGGGGAGCCCTGCCCCGTCCTGCCCAAACAAACCCAGAGGGCCAGCTGACCCCGGGCAGACTCCGGGGCACAGCCACCGTGCGGGAGCCTGACCCCTCCGAGTGAGCAGCCGCAGGGTCATAATGTCCCGGCTGCCGACCACGGAGCAGCGCTGGGAAGGATGGTGTCCTTTTCCCCGGGCAGCAGCGGGAGGCACACAAGGCAGCCTGTCAGCGTCGGCCTTCCAGGCTGGGCGGGGGACTCAGCCGGCTCCTCGGAGCCCCGGGGTGGGGCAGGGCAGGACAGCAGGGCCGGCCAGCTCGGGTGAACTTGGGGGGCAGCTGGGCCTTCCCCAGAGCACAGGCCGACAGCGGCCAAGTCCTGTTCAGAGAGCAAAATCCTATGAATTCCTACCTTTCTGAGGGCAAGTGTACCCTGTAGATTTTTCTGGAATGGCTTTGATTTGGGAAATATTGTCCCAGGAACCAATGAAATGCCAGTATGCTGAAGTTTGGGTTGTAGCCCTGGGGCTGCTTTTCCCAGCCTGGGGTGAGTTCAGATCCTGGACTGTATTAGCCACAGGGGCTTTGACAACCACCTCGCCGGGGTCCTCGGTGAATGGCAGGTGCCTGGGCAAGTCCTGGGCAAGTCCGGGGCCTTCCGGGGCTTTCCGGGCCCTCGGTCCCCTCCCCTGGGGCACGGGGTAAAGACCACGAGCCCCCAGCACTGGCGCGAGGCCGCATGGAGCGCATGCACGTTTTCAGTTACACGACCAGCCCTGGGAGGCCCTCGCCCCCACCGGGATGCCGTGCTTCACGGTGTTAACTTGGACTCCGCCACTCAACCCTGTGAGGGTCCAGTTAATCGGCCCCTCTGCCCAAGTGTGGAGACTGAGGCCCAGAGTGGCAACATCACCCACCCAAGGCCACACCGTGGCCAAATGGCAAAGTCAGGCTTTGAGCCAGGGAGTCAGGCCCGGATGTCTGCTCTTGAGGGAGGCTCTCTGGCTGCATGTCTGGCTAAGCACACGTGGCCCCACACAGGCAGACGCTGTCGTCCTGTCATTGTGTAGATGATGACGGGTCATTAATCAGACAGCAGGTCTTGCCCCGCAAGACATGCGATAATGCTGAAGGGGGTGCTCATTTGGGCTCAAGAATATGGTTCCCACGCCAGGTCCAGGGCATACACGGATCATTCCAGCATGACTCGGGCCTGGGGGGCTCCTTTGCCCCCCACTGGAGAAGCTGGGACTTGGGGGCACGTCATCCGGGGGGCTGCCTAGGGTCCCAGGCTGGAGGCCTGAGGGCCCGTCCCAGGGCCGTCCCTCACAGCTCCTGGCTGTGGGGTGTGCGTGGGGCCCGTGCTTCACCTTCGCCAAAAGGCTGCCAAGGGGGACCGCAAGAGTTTCCCTTCTAATGGAGGCACCGGCTGACCTTGGCAGAAGGAACGGCGTTCCATAGACTGGCTCAGGGCTGCTGAGTCACCGCACAGGGTTATCCATCAGCCCGGCCACTGATGGCAGGAGCCGAGAAAGATGTCATTGCTTTGGGGACGGGGAGAGGGTGGGGTGGGCCTCTGTCTTCCACCCAGTTCCCGGCAGGGGTTGGACGTCACTGTGTGGGGAGGGAGGGGCCGGGTAGGCAGTTCTGCTCCATATGAGTGTGCATGGGCTCCGTGTGTGCGTCTGTGGGCGTGTGCTGCAGGCGTGAGCATGCCCGGGGTGCACACGGGCCTGTGGGTGCACGCATGCCTGTATTCCCTGGTGTATCAGGGGCAACCCAGGGGCCCGTGAACACTCCTTCTCGGCCGGTATCCTGCTGTGGTCTGCACATGTGTTCCAGTGTTTGCAGGCAAAGCACAGACCATTGGGACTTGGAGGCAAGACTGTGAGCTGGGTGGGGAGCCCCAGATCTGCCATTTGCTAGCAGCCAGATCTGAGCCCCATCCCTCTCACACGAAGACAGTGCTGATGGCCGAGCTGGTGTCACTGGCTCGCTGTGACGGTTATTGGAGATTCCCCAGAGTCCCCAGCGCCTGCCTTCATCTAGGGCTGCACACTGAGCCTGGTGTGTTTGGGTTCTCCTGAGAAGCAGAACCGAAGGGGTGTGTGTGTGTGTGTGTGTGTGTGTGTGTGTGTGCAGAGAGAGGGGGAGGGGTTTAGTGTAAGGCATCGGCTCAGGGGTTGTGGAGGCTGAGAAGTCTTGTCATCTTCTGCCCATGAGCTAGGGCCCCAGAGCCCGTGGTGTAAATTCCAGCCCAGGTCCTAGACCCGAGAGCCAGCGGCGCCCACTCGTTGGGTAGAAGAGTGACTTCTCCTTTTGCCGGTCTTTTCATTCTCTTCGGGCCCTCAACAGGTTGGGTGAGGCCCACCCCCACTGGGGAGAGCGAGCATCTTTACTTCATCAGCTGGTTCCAATGCTAATCTCATCCAGAAGCACCCTCCTAGACACACCCAGACATCAGGACACCCCGTGGCCCAGTCACGTGGACATAGGAAATGAACCGCCACCACGTGGGCTTGTTGGACATGGGTGTGCAGGTGTGTGTGAGCACATCTACTCCCCCACACCCCTGGGGGTGGTTAGTGTTTGCGCTTGAATGTAACTGGGCAGGTCAGTGTGCCCATGGGTGCTTCTCCGGGAGCTGTGTGTGCATACTTTTGTGTCCGTGGGCTCACCCTGCACAGGCAGGGGTGTATGTGTGCTCACATGTTCACCTGTGGGCCCCGGTATAGCCAAGCCGTGTCTCTGGGGACTGCTGGTCAGTGGTGTAATTCTTGCTGCTTGACTCGGGTAAGGCTCTGGTGCCGGGCCCTCTCTGTGTGGGCTCCAAGACACGGGCTGGCTGGGTTCAGGGTCCCCAGCTTGACGGCCGTCCTGCTGGGCCTCCACCTGCCGGTGGAGATACCGGCTCAGATGGGGCTTTGGAATGGCCTGGAGGCCCCAGGAGCCTCCCTCTCTGCCCTAGTCATAGCGCAGTGGGGGCACAGACATGGAGGAATCACGGCTCCCTGGGGACCTGGAGCCACATCCCCAGTCCCCCGAGGAGGGCTGGCAGCCCACGGCCATCCCCGAGGCCCACCATGGCCCTTTGCCAAGGAGTCAAACAAGGCCCTGCCAGGAAGGCAGTGACCCATCTACCCACCAGCTCACAGTGCTAAATTTGCCTCTGACACATGAGAGTGCTCTGTCTTGGCTGTGGCTCTGAGCCTGTGCCCAGCAGTGCCTCCCAGCCGGCAACCTTGCTCGGTAGTGGGGTGAGACTGACGCCCAGAACCGACCCTCCCCCACGGAGGCACTACCTCCCCATCCCTCCCGGAAGAGGCGGCCACGGTAGCGGCGAGCAAGTAGCCTTCCGGAGCCGCGGCTCCAGGATCAGACAGGCCCAGGTTTAAATCTGGACCAGAGGGGTATGGGCAATTTGCTTCCCCATTCCGTGCCTCAGTTTCCCATTCTCTGCCTTGGGGCCTGGGAGAGGCATCAGTGAGCGGGTGCTGCATGGTGTGAGCTTCATCTGAGTTGCCAGGTGGAGGCTCCGGGTCCCTGCTGGTCCCTGCCTCCTTGGAGCAGCCGGGGCGGATCCAGATTGCTCCCTAGGCTCCAGACTCACTTGTCTTCCGTCACATCTCAGTGAGCTAGTCTTGTCCCTTCAGGGAGGGCAGGGCACCTCGTCACCTCCGTCACGTGTCCACTCTCTCTCAAGAAGTACCTGCTGTGAGCCAGGCCCGGGGAGGTCACACGGCCCGACAAGGTGCAGAGCTGGGAGGTGACCCGAGGCTGCAGGGCTCCCGGGCTGTTCTCATCCGCAGCTGTGGCACCTGCTCTGCACCGAGCCCCAGGTGCCGTGGCACTTAGTAGGTGCTCACTTAGCTGGCTGCTTGTGTGTGAGTGTGTGTGCATGTGTGTGTGTGTGTGTGTGTGTGTGTGTGTGAGCGGGTGTGTTTGCACGGACATCGGAGGCCAAATCGGTTAGTTCATAGTGGGGTGAGTTTTGTGCTGACATCGAGATTCTTCAATCATTTGTCCACAACCAGGTAGACATTAAAAATTGCATGCATACGTGTCAGGATCCGTACTGGAGACCTGCGTGGGAGGCAGGGGAGGGACTGGTCGGGTTGGGAGTGCAGCTCAAGTTGAGTTTGGAAGGGGTGGGGATTCCTCCAGCTGCGGAGCAAAGCGTGCCCCCAGGGGAAGGGGTGTGGCCGGTGGGGGCAGGGGGGATCAGAGATGGAGCCGGATGGGGGGGGGCCTCCCCGGCCACAGGTAGGAGCAGAAGCCACCAGGACCCCAAATCCGGCAGAGCCGTCAGGCGCTGGTAGGAGGAGCCCTGGCCTCAGCGCCCTCACGGGGGGCTCTTACCCCTCACGCACTTCTGTCCCCGGGGGGTTTTCTGTCTGCTGCTTCCATTCGGAATCTGCTGGCCCGACGGCAGCCGTCGCGCGGGGCCGCCCACCAGATCCAAAGTGGAAACAGATGTGTTTGTTCACGCACAGGGAAACTCACACCGACAGGTGGCCACGGGCCGCCTTCACGTCCAAAGCCCCATGTCTGGCGGAGAATACAAAGGATGCCCCGGATGGAAAGGGCAGCTTCAGGCCACCTTTTCGCCAGACGGTAAACTCACTGACGGCTGGCCGCCTCCCCAGTCCTGAGCAAAAAGGACCCTAGTCAAAATGGGCCAAGTGGACGAGGGAAGCCTGACAAACACCCCCAGCATCCCAGAGGTGCTGAGAAAGAAAGGAGTTTATCCGATATGTCGTGTTCGTATCAGGCTCGGGGCAACCTCTGGAACCCTAGCCCTGGCTGGAAATGGAGCTTCAGGATGATTCTCTGGGGATAGTTTTCACAGACACCTGATCCCTGGGGACGTGACCCTGCGAGGTGGAGGCAGGTGCCCTGGGTGGAGGCCTGGCTTCCGTTCCTCATGCGGTGGCCGTCACCTGGAGGGACACATGTCTGAGCCCTGAGCTTCAGTCTGCCCGATTTGGTGGTATAAGCTGCAGGTGTGAATCTTCAAAGAAATCTCGCACGGAAGCCCAGGCCGTGGGACCAATGGAGAAGCGGCCTTGCTGGACCAGGTGGGAGGAGGGGGCGCCTCAGTGAATCCCCAGGCCACCGTGGATCAGGCTGGTGGAACCTGGCTGGGGGAGGCAGAGGGGCTGTGGGTCACCGAGCTCTGCTTGCCACGCACTGCCCACGGGCTTACTGTGCTAGGCTGGGAGCTGGGCAAAACCAGACTGGCAAGGTGCTCGCACTCAGCTGTCTGAACCAATCCACCTTAGGGATGGTTCTTTCCAGGAAAAGCATCCTCACTGTAAGCCTAAGTGAGCAGGGAGGAAGATGGGCTGGGGGGAGCATCTCCTGCCAGGAGGACTAAAAGGCCAACATGGCAGTCTCTTGACCCCAACTTGGCCATCAGACATGGGACAAGTAAGTGCCTCTCTCCAAAGACCACCAGTGAGGTCCTCAGTGGGGTCCTTTCCAATATGGCACCTGAGGCCACCTCTAACTGGATCTGCCCAAACCTGAGCAGAGCACAGGTCCCACCCCCATCACCCTCTCCTATGTGGCTTTGCCCTGTGCCATTTAGGAGCAGTCCACCTTGGTGGGGCTTTGTGATGATGGCCGAAACTCAGCTGATGACCCCAGACCCACGGGGATCAAAGAGCACGGTCTGTTCTCCCAGGAAGGAGCTGGAGTCTTGACAACAGTACCTGAGCCCTGCCCCCACCTGCAGAGCCCCAACCCCAACCTGCTGTCCTTGCTGCTGGAGGCCAATTTTGGAAGGGCAGGGGAACAGGGCCCAGGCTGCCCCTCAGAGTTGGTCCCAGCCAACCCTGGGGAGGGGAGCCTTGTGCTGTGACTCAGGGTTCTCCAGAGAGACAGAACCAGGACGATGCGCATAGAGAGAGGAAAACATTTCTTATGAGGAATTGGCACACAAGGTCTTAGAGGCTGACAAGTCCAGACCTGCAGTGTGGACCAGCAAGTGGAGATCCAGAAGAGATAATGGTGCAAATAAAATGTGAAGGCAGCCACTGGAGAATTCGCTCTTACTCAGGGCACGTTAGTCTCTCTCTCTGTCTCTCTTAAAAAAAAAAAAAAATATATATATATATATAAAACATGCACAGGCGCGCCTTCAACTGATTAGATGAGGCCCACCCACATTATTGAGGGCCATCTGCTTCACTCAGTCCACAGCTTCAAGTGTTAATCTCATCCAGAAATGCCTTCACAGAGACAGCCAGAATAATGTTTGACTGGCTATCTGGGCACCCCTGGCTCAGTCAAGTGGATACATAAAATTAACCATCACATTCGTCATGACGTTTCTGCCGGCATTTCCGTCCTCAGTGAGACTCGGCCCCAGGGCCGAGTCCAACCACATACTGAGTGCTCCCCTGCCCACCTCGTACAACCACACAAATACTTTCTGATGAGGACGACTCTGGACCTTTGGAGGCTCCCCTGCTTCTATGAGTGTTTCTGTGGACACCCCGTGGGCCCGTAGCCCCAGTGCCTGTGAAGACAGGAACTCGTGGCTCACCCCAGGCAGACTACCTGGGTATGTGTAGATGGAAACCCCAAACCCCTGTGGGTGGGGGGGGTGCTGCCCCTGGTTTGGGGCGGAGTCCTTCTAGAGAGCAGGCCAGGTAGACAGAGCCAGAACTGTGAAGTGTTTTCACTGTTCCAGTCCATTTCTCCCCATGCCTGCACCACTGCCTGGGCCCTGCGGGCTCCACCTGACTATGTCTTGGAGTTCTTGCGGGGCTTCCCGCCGACACGCCTGCCCCCCCATCTCCCACTGACATCCAGAGCGTCGTCCAGAAGTTCACACCTCTTCCTCCAAAATGACCCTCCTCCTCTCCTGCAAAGCCTTCTGTGGCTCCCCAGTGCCCTCAGATAAAACCCAGATTGTACCGCATGACTGGCCAGGCACCGTGGGACCTGGCTGTGCCCCGCCTCCCCATAGCCATCCCCAACTCTGCTGCCTAGCGAGACAGAACCACTTGCTGCTCATAATGAGCCATGTCCTC
Organism: Callorhinus ursinus; assembly: GCF_003265705.2. Taxonomy (NCBI): domain Eukaryota; kingdom Metazoa; phylum Chordata; class Mammalia; order Carnivora; family Otariidae; genus Callorhinus; species Callorhinus ursinus. The sequence goes on along the minus strand of NW_027397184.1, from coordinate 407,348 downwards.
TCCGGGTCTCTGCTCAGGCTGTTCCTGTGCCTGGTGCACCCTTCCCTGCTCATCCTTTAGGCCTGGCGCTTCCTCTAAGAAGCCTTCCCGGGCTTTACTGGCCAATTAGGGGACCCTGCTCCGAACTCAGGCCGCTCCTAACACATTGGGTGTGACCTCCATGTCCGTCCTCCCCGAGTGTGAATTCTGTCAGAGCAGGGCCCGCACCATGGGTTGTCCATCCTAGGGACGTGGGAGGGGTCAGCTGATGCGAGCCCCAGCCTCCGAGCGGACAGTGAGATCAGGCATGGAAGCTTCTGTCATTGCGGGCTGCGGTTCCAAATCCGCTCAAACAACACGTTCAAGACCCTCGGCTTTGGACCGGGAGATGGCGGGTTTCCAGGACATCGGAGAAGGGACAGGTTGCGGGAATTATGGAGCCGGCCTCTGGGCTTTTCCACTCGGACAGTACAGGTGTGCTGGCTGAGTTCACCGCCCGGCAAAACCTTTTTTGTGCACGTTCTTTAGAACACACAACTGGATGGTTGTGGGGTGCCACTTTCCCAAGAGCCACGCTCCCTGCTCTCCCCGCTGTGCAAACAACTCCTGTGGGCATCCTATGTCCTCCTCTAGAAGAAGTGGCTGCCCTTCGTGGCCCGAGCCTCCCCAGGGGCTGCACTCCGCAGGGCACGGTGCTCTGTGCAGAGCAGGGGGGTGGGCAGGGCTGTGGAGGCGACAGGCCCGCGTGCAGACGTTGGCCGGGCAGCGCCAGCCCTGAAGCGCTGGGATCCTGGCTCGAGAATCGCGGTGTGACTGTCCTCAAACCCAGCGGCTGACCAGCACAGAGATGTTGTATCTCCCAGTTCTGGAGGCCAAAATCTTAAAATCAAGGTGCTGCAGGGTTTGTGTTCCTGGGGAGATCTGTGGGAGAGGATGCTTCCTGCCTCTTCTGGCTCCTGGGCGTGCCTTGGCTATGGCCGCACCCCATCTCTGCCTCCGTGGGCATGTGCCCTTCTCCCCGTGAGTCCCCGTGGGCCGTCGTCTTATAAGGACTCCGGTCCTATCGGCTGGCACCTTCACTGAGTACATCTGCAATGAATGACCTCATTTCCAAACCTGCCCACATGGGGAGGTGTGTGGAGCGGGGCAGTTAGAACTTCAAAACGTATCTTTTTGGAAGAGGCATAGAATTCAACCCATAAGAAGTGATCCTAAGGGTCAAAGCTATCATGTTCATAAATGGCCTTGCCCCCGGCCTGGCTCACTACTGGTGGCCTCCAGGGGGAATTAGAATCCCAGGCGTGGGGTCTGGCCCCTCAGCGGGCCATGTGGCTTTACCTTCCGGTGGAGGGATTGCCCAACCCCACCTGTGTGGGGGCGTCTGCTTCTGAGAGCCTTGGCCCCTGCCCCAGCACCAGGACGAAGGCTGGGCTGCCCACTTGGCCCTACTCTTGGGTCAGCTCCCAGAGTGCCATCTCGGGGGAGGCCCTGCCCATGGGCGGCTGTCCCCCCTGGGAGCTTCAGGGTCCCAGCAGGAGCTGGGGACCAGCTCTGGGGGCAGGAAAGTTCCAAAGCACCATCTTTGCAAGAGCAGCGAGGTCTGCAGGCTGGCCGGACGGGGCCAGCTGAGGGCTGATGGGGTGCCCAGACAGCTGGGGGTTTGAGGGTGACTCCTTCCCACAGAGTCAGCCCATTGAGCTCTGCCGCCCCCAGCGCAAGAAAACAAAGCCCCAGGCCCCTTTCATCTTGGCTGCTGAGGTCCTGGAGGGAGGAGCAAACAAAGGCTTCCTCCACCCCCTTCACCTCCTGGCCCACTCTTTTCTTCCTTTTATCATGCATTTTAATAGGGTCAGACCAAGATGGATGCCCTCCCACCCCCAGCACCAGGAGAGGGGCAGGGCTGTCCTCCAGCTCTGGCACTCCTGCAGGCTGCCAGGAGGTGTCACACGGAGGGCTGAAGGCAACTCGCCCCACCCCCATGTGGGCCCTTGAGCGCCTGAGGCAGCCTCAACCTGAATTCTAGTCCCGCGGTCAAGGAGGCCACATGTGGGCTCCGCCCCCGTGTGGGAGGGGCTCAGGGGACCCCACACCCCAGCTCCCACTCTGGCCGGAAGGGCAAGAGGTGACCGCTGGTATTCGCAGGTGAGCCTCTGCTCTGGCTTCTGCTCGTCCGACCGCTCATTCACGCGTGACCCGTTCAGCACCCCCTCTTTTCCCTCGCGGTCCACCCATTCACTTCCTGGGCTCCGAAGCCGCCGGCCGCGGGGTGTGCTCCGCCCCCCTCCACCGCAGCATGGGCTCACTGCCTCTCCAACAGCCCAAGGACGTGGACGTCATCCTCACCTTCCCATTTCACAGATGAGGAGACCGGGCTGCTGGGCCTCTGGGGGAGTGGCAAGGTCAGGGAAGGCCCTTTGACACCCCACCCCCGCCGGCCCCTTGGAGCTCCCCCCTCCCTCGCGGGGGCACTGAGACCCTGCAGGCCCACCAAGGATCCGCTCCCTCCTTCAAGCATCAGGGAAGCAGGATTGGAACTGGGCACTCAAGTCTGCAGGCCGGCTCTGCCTTTGCTCAGGTACAGAAAGTGCTTATGAAAATGTGAAGGGCATGGTCTCCCTCCTGGGCGTCAATTCGCAAATTAACCCTAAAATATAAACATGGGGCTTGACATTTCCCTTAACAAGAGGATTGTTTGTCAGCTCCTCTGGCTGGCTTCTCCTTCCAGGGGCAGCTCTGTTCACAGCAGCTGAAGATGGGAACGGCCCGATGTCCACAGCCGATGGATGGCTAGCAGCAGGTGGCGTGTCCACACGATGGAATATTACTCAGCTGTAAGAAGGAGTGAAGTGCTGACCCATGCTGCCGTGTGGATGAACGTCAGGAATGTCCTATAAGCAAAAGAAGCCAGACCCAGAAGGCCACCTGTTGCGTGATTCCAGGTACCTGAACTGTCCAGAACAGGCAAATACCCAGAGATGAAAAGCAGATGGGTGGTTGCCGGGGGGCTGGGTTTCGTTTTAGGGCGACGGAAATGTTCTGAAATTAGTGGTGGTGGTTGCACGGCTCTGTCGATACACTAAAAGCCACTGAACTTAACGCTTTAGAAGTGTGACGTTTATATGTTCATTACACCTCAATTTTTAAAAATAGCAAAAAAAAAAAAAAGAAGAAGAAGAAGCCATAGAGGGGAGCTGTGGTCAGCCAGGGGCCACGGCCTCCTCTCTGGCCAAACAGATAGCAGAGCAGGTCCTGTCGCTGGCACTTTGGGCATTGGGTGCAGGCACAGCCCTGGCTCACCTCGAGGCAGGGAGGCAGGGAGGCAGGGGTTGGGGAGGGGGGATGGCATCTGTCCAAGGTGACTGGCAGCTGCCCTTCTTAGCCCAGCTCCTTCATTACACAGACAGGGGACATTACTCAGAGTGGGACAGTGACTGCATGGCCAACCCTTGGCCCTGAGCTCTTTCCCCAGGCAGCCCCTGGGGTGATGGGTACTTCTATCCAATGGGTGCACCTGAGACCCAGAGTGTGGACGCCAAGGCTGGATTTCAACTGTCCCCTGGGTTTGCAGTCAAGTGCTGTGGCTGTCATCCATCGCTGCAGGGGGGCTAGCCCCCAACACCTAGCAGCATGAGGCTCTGCGTCCTTGGAGGCTGACCCTGGAGATGCAGTCCACAGCCCTGTCCTCCAGCCCCAGGGGCAGAAGTAAGACACGGTCTTACTGCTGACGGCCCCCTGCGAGGTCGGCGCCTGCCAGGTGCCCCTCTCCCAGCCCTCTCTGCTGCTGGGTTTGGGTCCCACGCCCTCCGCCCTGCCCCTTCAAACCTAGGGTGCTGACCGTCCCTGTCCCCAGCCCCGGGTAGGGTCCTGCAAATACTCACTCTGGTGAGCACTCCTCAAGTTACCCTGCTTGGGACTGCCGACGTGGGGAGCCCCCACTGATGCACATCCCAGGGGGAGAACGGGCAAAGGACAGTGGGCAAAGTGCCCCCGCTCTTGTGAATTCTGTCTCTCTCTGAAGGGAAGCTGGGTACCGATCGGGGTTGTGGACCACGTGAACATGAAGAAATAGTCACATAACCCTGGTCATAAGGGAAATGCACACTGAAACCCCAAGATCACTCAGACACACACACACACACACACACACACACACACACTTACCAAGAATACAGTCAAAGTGGGTGGCCAGCCCCTTCCTGGCCTCACCAGGCTGTATAGGCTGGACCCACGGTCATCCGGCAGCAGGTGTCAAGCCCGGCGGAGAGCGCACCTCTGACCATTGTTCCAGCGCTGGGGAGTGATGACCCAAGAAGCACAGAGGTGCAGAGGACACTCTGAGGTGCTTAGTTCTGGGGAATAGTTAATTACTCTAAATCTGTCTCCTGGACCCCACTATAACCATCATAAATAATAGTTTGAGTATTTAATGAGACAGGAAAATGTGCAGGATGTAATTTTAATAGAAAAAAAATAAGGTACAAATGGTAGAGTATGATTTCTAGATTAAAAAAACGTACAATATCATATATAAGATATATAATATAACAGAGAAAAAGACTAGTGGAAAAGCCAGAGTATTAATAACGGCTATTTCTTCATGATGGGATTATTAGTATTTTTATTTTGTCTCTTATCCTTTACCTTTGTACAATTTTCCAGACTTTCTCAAATGAGTTACTCCTTTTGTTGTTGTTCTTTAAAAAGGAAACAACTTAAAGGGGCACCTGGGTGGCTCAGTTGGTTAAGCAACTGCCTTCGGCTCAGGTCATGATCCCCGAGTCCTGGGATCAAGTCCCACATCGGGCTCCTGGCTCAGCGGGGAGCCTGCTTCTCCCTCTGACCCTTTCCCCTCCCATGCTGTTTCTCATTCTCTCTATAGAGAATAAATAATAATAATAAATAAAATCTTAAAAAAAATAAAAATAAAAAATAAAAAGGAAACAACTTAAAAACCCATGCCACGTAGCATCAAAGGCTTATAGAGGGCACATCTCAGGCGGATGGCTTGATGAGCTGAGGACAGTGTCTTACGAAAACACACACGTGTGCACTGCACTCTACAGTTTGCTGATGTCTTTCCCTGGCGTCATAGCTAGCTCTGGCCTGCCTCGCCGTGTCATCTCACGAGAACTCTTGAGGCTCGACCACCTGTCCGCTCAGACCCAGCTGGAATGCGTCCCCCCACCTGTGCACACTGTAAATCCTGTCACCTTGCAAGGGAAGCCAAGGTCTGCAGGGCCCGAATGCTCTGAGCTGAGCCGGCCCTGGGCAGCGGGAAAACTACACTTGGGAGCACTGAGAGTCACGGCAGGAGACACTGACAGGTCACCAAGAGCCGAGTCAAGGTGCAGGGATCAAGACTGGACACGAACGGGTGGCCTGAGGCTGGTGCCACCACGGTTAACAGGGCCACCCACTGGAATGCAGAGGACACAGATTGTTAAGTGAAGCAGTAGGGGCCACGGTGATAGGCAGGTGGATGGGGGTTTGCCAGGATGCCCCCGAAACTTGATGCCACATCCCTCACCTGCAGGGGCTCCTGCTCAGGCCCTGGACCTAACTCTGTAGTTGGGATTTTGTATTTATTTTCTTTGAGAGGTTTGCAAAGTGCATATGCCCCTGCCACGCAAAGCCTGGACCTGTCCTGGTGTGGACATCTGTCTGAGCCCCTGAAGAGGACTCCTGGCTGAGAGAGGGCAGCGGCGGGCCCTGGGCAGTACCCCTGCAGCCTGTGGCTCACCCCCTGCCCCTCTCCCTGCAGCAGGACCCCAAGGTGCCCGGCCCGTTCCTCAGCCTCACTAGCCCTCTTGGTCTCTGGGTCTCCATTCCTGCGGCTCCTTCAGCTGAAAAGAAGCTTCCTCAGAGACTCCCTTCTCTTGTGAGGCCTCCTCCCGCCTTGGTGCCCCCGGCCTCCTGCTCACCATCTATCACTATACTTACCAAACCAGAAACCCCGCACACAGGGCACCTCTGCCCCGGTCATTGCCGTGTCCCTACTGTGCCACTGCATAGAAGTTCAACAACTTTTCTCTAAGTAGACACCAGAGTGAAGGAACGAATAAAACCAGACCCTTGCCAATCCACGCCACCCAAACAAGCCACAGGAGACTGAAGGGGCAGCGAACCTCCTGCTGGTGGCATCCTCATGCCCGAGCCTCCTTGCCCTCCGTGGCATGCTTCGTGACCAGAGCAGAGTGTGGGCCCTGCAGGAAGGCCCCATCCTGGCTCCGATCTCCTTCCCATGCACAGAGGAGCGCCTGCCCTGCCCTCCTACCTGCTTCCCCCTCACTGCCCATTTGGGGCACCCAGCTGGAGCTCATCCAGAGGCTGCGGGCCACCCCGGGCTTGGCAGAAGGGGTAACTGTCCCCCACCGTTCCTGGCACCCCATCAGCCCAGCCTCACGGCCAGACAGGCCGGCTGCTTTACTTTTGACTTGTCATTGTCGATAATGCCCTATTAAAAGTTGAAAATACATTTTCCTCCTGCCGATCTTTTTCCTTTTCATTTAGCAAACATTGATTTTTTTCCCCCTCCTGCAGATGGAATAGAAATGAAATCACACACGTCTCTTTGGGGTGATTTAGTTGTCAGAGCTGGAGGCAGTGGGCAGACGCGAGGCTCCTCCTGTCCACGGTCGGTCGCCTGGTGACCTGGGACAGTCATTCAGCCCTCCTCCTCCCCTGTGCGCTCCTGCCAGAAAAGGGGCCCCACTGCTCCTGTCCTGGGAGAGCAGGAGGCCTGATCTGCCATCCAGGGCAGCCTCCCGGGAGGCTCAGAGGAAAGCTTCTGTAAAAAACCAAGTTCAAGGTTGTGTCAACACCAAGCACCATGAAGTGGCAATTATCCAATTAACTCGATTAGTGTAGACAGAACTGCCAGCCCCCCCCCCCCCCCCCCCCCGCCCCCCCCCCCCCCTCCGCAGGCTGCAGCGACAAGAAGGAATGTTGGAAACAAGACACTAGCCTCCAGCCATAACCTGACTGCCCCTCTCTGTGCCCTGATTTCCCTGACTCTAGTTGGGGGGGTGATAGAGCCTCCCTGGCAGGTCTGCAGTGAGAGTTCTGGGGAGACTAGGGGAGCAGGTGCCTAAAGGAGGGCACATGGGCAGGATGTGGGGTAAACCCACTCTCATCCAGGGCCTGATGTTTCC